>NW_026683007.1:0-137062 GCF_027887145.1 Ammospiza caudacuta
TTCACAGCTCCAGTGTTGCCTGGAACTCAGGGCTTCCTGCTTTTTAAAATCCTAGCCCTAGGCCGAACCCCAACCCTAAGACGAGAAAGGCAAATCAGCCAGGAATTAGGCATGTCCCCAAGGAAAAAGCTGTGGAGGCAGGCATGTTGTGGTACTTTTGCGCTCTTCTTGGCTAGTCCTTCGCAGCTGCTGTGTTCTTGGAACTCAGGGCTTTCTGGTTAATAGAACCCTTACCCTAGGCGTAACTCAAACCTTAAGCCTAGGAAGGAAAATCAGCCTATGGTTCGGGATGGTCTCATGGAAATATCAGTGGTGGCAGCCAAGTTGCGTCACTTTTGCGCTCCCCTTGGGATGCCTTTTGCAGCTGCAGTGTGCCTGGAGCCCAGGGCTTCTGGTTTTAAAAGTCCTAGGCCTAAGCCTAACAGTAACCCTAGGAAGGTAAATCAGCCGGGTATTAGGGTTCTTCCTAAGGGAAAAGCCGTGAAAGCAGCCATGTTGTGGCACTTCTGCACTCCCTTTGGGATGCCTTTGGCAGATGAAGTAAGCCTGGAACTCAGGGCTTCCTGGTTAAAGAAATCCAAGCCCTAGGCTGAACCCTAACCCTAACCCTAGGCAGATAAATCAGCCTAGGTATAGGGATGGTGCCAAGGAAAAAGCTGTGAAAGCTGCCATGTTGTTGCACTTTTGTACTCCCCTTGGGATGCCTTGAACAGCTGCAGTGTGCCTGAAGCTAAGGGCTTCCTAGTTTCAAAAATCCTAGCCCTAGGCCTAAGCCTAACAGTAACCCTGGGAAAGTAAATCAGCCTGATGTTAGGCTTCTTGCCAAGGAAAAAGCCGTGAAAGCAGCCATGTTGTGGCACTTTTGCACTCCCTTTTGGATGCCTTTCACAGCTCCAGTGTGCCTGGAACTCAGGGCTTCCTGCTTTTAAAATCCTAGCCCTAGGCCGAACCCCAACCCTAAGACGAGAAAGGCAAATCAGCCATGGAATTAGGCATGTCCCCAAGGAAAAAGCTGTGGAGGCAGGCATGTTGTGGTACTTTTGCGCTCTTCTTGGCTAGTCCTTCGCAGCTGCTGTGTTCTTGGAACTCAGGGCTTTCTGGTTAATAGAACCCCTTACCCTAGGCGTAACTCAAACCTTAACCCTAGGAAGGAAAATCAGCCTATGGTTCGGGATGGTCTCATGGAAATATCAGTGGTGGCAGCCAAGTTGCGTCACTTTTGCGCTCCCCTTGGGATGCCTTTTGCAGCTGCAGTGTGCCTGGAGCCCAGGGCTTCCTGGTTTTAAAAGTCCTAGGCCTAAGCCTAACAGTAACCCTAGGAAGGTAAATCAGCCGGGTATTAGGGTTCTTCCTAAGGGAAAAGCCGTGAAAGCAGCCATGTTGTGGCACTTCTGCACTCCCTTTGGGATGCCTTTGGCAGATGAAGTAAGCCTGGAACTCAGGGCTTCCTGGTTAAAGAAATCCAAGCCTAGGCTGAACCCTAACCCTAACCCTAGGCAGATAAATCAGCCTAGGTATAGGGATGGTGCCAAGGAAAAAGCTGTGAAAGCTGCCATGTTGTTGCACTTTTGTACTCCCCTTGGGATGCCTTGAACAGCTGCAGTGTGCCTGGAGCCCAAGGCTTCCTAGTTTCAAAAATCCTAGCCCTAGGCCTAAGCCTAAACAGTAACCCTGGGAAAGTAAATCAGCCTGATGTTAGGCTTCTTGCCAAGGAAAAAGCCGTGAAAGCAGCCATGTTGTGGCACTTTTGCACTCCCTTTTGGATGCCTTTCACAGCTCCAGTGTGCCTGGAACTCAGGGCTTCCTGCTTTTTAAAATCCTAGCCCTAGGCCGAACCCCAACCCTAAGACGAGAAAGGCAAATCAGCCAGGAATTAGGCATGTCCCCAAGGAAAAAGCTGTGGAGGCAGGCATGTTGTGGTACTTTTGCGCTCTTCTTGGCTAGTCCTTCGCAGCTGCTGTGTTCTTGGAACTCAGGGCTTTCTGGTTAATAGAACCCTTACCCTAGGCGTAACTCAAACCTTAACCCTAGGAAGGAAAATCAGCCTATGGTTCGGGATGGTCTCATGGAAATATCAGTGGTGGCAGCCAAGTTGCGTCACTTTTTGCGCTCCCCTTGGGATGCCTTTTGCAGCTGCAGTGTGCCTGGAGCCCAGGGCTTCCTGGTTTTAAAAGTCCTAGGCCTAAGCCTAACAGTAACCCTAGGAAGGTAAATCAGCCGGGTATTAGGGTTCTTCCTAAGGAAAAGCCGTGAAAGCAGCCATGTTGTGGCACTTCTGCACTCCCTTTGGGATGCCTTTGGCAGATGAAGTAAGCCTGGAACTCAGGGCTTCCTGGTTAAAGAAATCCAAGCCCTAGGCTGAACCCTAACCCTAACCCTAGGCAGATAAATCAGCCTAGGTATAGGGATGGTGCCAAGGAAAAAGCTGTGAAAGCTGCCATGTTGTTGCACTTTTGTACTCCCCTTGGGATGCCTTGAACAGCTGCAGTGTGCCTGGAGCCCAAGGCTTCCTAGTTTCAAAAATCCTAGCCCTAGGCCTAAGCCTAACAGTAACCCTGGGAAAGTAAATCAGCCTGATGTTAGGCTTCTTGCCAAGGAAAAAGCCGTGAAAGCAGCCATGTTGTGGCACTTTTGCACTCCCTTTTGGATGCCTTTCACAGCTCCAGTGTGCCTGGAACTCAGGGCTTCCTGCTTTTTAAAATCCTAGCCCTAGGCCGAACCCCAACCCTAAGACGAGAAAGGCAAATCAGCCAGGAATTAGGCATGTCCCCAAGGAAAAAGCTGTGGAGGCAGGCATGTTGTGGTACTTTTGCGCTCTTCTTGGCTAGTCCTTCGCAGCTGCTGTGTTCTTGGAACTCAGGGCTTTCTGGTTAATAGAACCCTTACCCTAGGCGTAACTCAAACCTTAACCCTAGGAAGGAAAATCAGCCTATGGTTCGGGATGGTCTCATGGAAATATCAGTGGTGGCAGCCAAGTTGCGTCACTTTTGCGCTCCCCTTGGGATGCCTTTTGCAGCTGCAGTGTGCCTGGAGCCCAGGGCTTCCTGGTTTTAAAAGTCCTAGGCCTAAGCCTAACAGTAACCCTAGGAAGGTAAATCAGCCGGGTATTAGGGTTCTTCCTAAGGGAAAAGCCGTGAAAGCAGCCATGTTGTGGCACTTCTGCACTCCCTTTGGATGCCTTTGGCAGATGAAGTAAGCCTGGAACTCAGGGCTTCCTGGTTAAAGAAATCCAAGCCCTAGGCTGAACCCTAACCCTAACCCTAGGCAGATAAATCAGCCTAGGTATAGGGATGGTGCCAAGGAAAAAGCTGTGAAAGCTGCCATGTTGTTGCACTTTTGTACTCCCCTTGGGATGCCTTGAACAGCTGCAGTGTGCCTGGAGCTAAGGGCTTCCTAGTTTCAAAAATCCTAGCCCTAGGCCTAAGCCTAACAGTAACCCTGGGAAAGTAAATCAGCCTGATGTTAGGCTTCTTGCCAAGGAAAAAGCCGTGAAAGCAGCCATGTTGTGGCACTTTTGCACTCCCTTTTGGATGCCTTTCACAGCTCCAGTGTGCCTGGAACTCAGGGCTTCCTGCTTTTAAAAATCCTAGCCCTAGGCCGAACCCCAACCCTAAGACGAGAAAGGCAAATCAGCCAGGAATTAGGCATGTCCCCAAGGAAAAAGCTGTGGAGGCAGGCATGTTGTGGTACTTTTGCGCTCTTCTTGGCTAGTCCTTCGCAGCTGCTGTGTTCTTGGAACTCAGGGCTTTCTGGTTAATAGAACCCTTACCCTAGGCGTAACTCAAACCTTAACCCTAGGAAGGAAAATCAGCCTATGGTTCGGGATGGTCTCATGGAAATATCAGTGGTGGCAGCCAAGTTGCGTCACTTTTGCGCTCCCCTTGGGATGCCTTTTGCAGCTGCAGTGTGCCTGGAGCCCAGGGCTTCCTGGTTTTAAAAGTCCTAGGCCTAAGCCTAACAGTAACCCTAGGAAGGTAAATCAGCCGGGTATTAGGGTTCTTCCTAAGGGAAAAGCCGTGAAAGCAGCCATGTTGTGGCACTTCTGCACTCCCTTTGGGATGCCTTTGGCAGATGAAGTAAGCCTGGAACTCAGGGCTTCCTGGTTAAAGAAATCCAAGCCCTAGGCTGAACCCTAACCCTAACCCTAGGCAGATAAATCAGCCTAGGTATAGGGATGGTGCCAAGGAAAAAGCTGTGAAAGCTGCCATGTTGTTGCACTTTTGTACTCCCCTTGGGATGCCTTGAACAGCTGCAGTGTGCCTGGAGCCCAGGGCTTCCTAGTTTCAAAAATCCTAGCCCTAGGCCTAAGCCTAACAGTAACCCTGGGAAAGTAAATCAGCCTGATGTTAGGCTTCTTGCCAAGGAAAAAGCCGTGAAAGCAGCCATGTTGTGGCACTTTTGCACTCCCTTTTGGATGCCTTTCACAGCTCCAGTGTGCCTGGAACTCAGGGCTTCCTGCTTTTTAAAATCCTAGCCCTAGGCCGAACCCCAACCCTAAGACGAGAAAGGCAAATCAGCCAGGAATTAGGCATGTCCCCAAGGAAAAAGCTGTGGAGGCAGGCATGTTGTGGTACTTTTGCGCTCTTCTTGGCTAGTCCTTCGCAGCTGCTGTGTTCTTGGAACTCAGGGCTTTCTGGTTAATAGAACCCTTACCCTAGGCGTAACTCAAACCTTAACCCTAGGAAGGAAAATCAGCCTATGGTTCGGGATGGTCTCATGGAAATATCAGTGGTGGCAGCCAAGTTGCGTCACTTTTGCGCTCCCCTTGGGATGCCTTTTGCAGCTGCAGTGTGCCTGGAGCCCAGGGCTTCCTGGTTTTAAAAGTCCTAGGCCTAAGCCTAACAGTAACCCTAGGAAGGTAAATCAGCCGGGTATTAGGGTTCTTCCTAAGGGAAAAGCCGTGAAAGCAGCCATGTTGTGGCACTTCTGCACTCCCTTTGGGATGCCTTTGGCAGATGAAGTAAGCCTGGAACTCAGGGCTTCCTGGTTAAAGAAATCCAAGCCCTAGGCTGAACCCTAACCCTTACCCTAGGCAGATAAATCAGCCTAGGTATAGGGATGGTGCCAAGGAAAAAGCTGTGAAAGCTGCCATGTTGTTGCACTTTTGTACTCCCCTTGGGATGCCTTGAACAGCTGCAGTGTGCCTGAAGCTAAGGGCTTCCTAGTTTTCAAAAATCCTAGCCCTAGGCCTAAGCCTAACAGTAACCCTGGGAAAGTAAATCAGCCTGATGTTAGGCTTCTTGCCAAGGAAAAAGCCGTGAAAGCAGCCATGTTGTGGCACTTTTGCACTCCCTTTTGGATGCCTTTCACAGCTCCAGTGTGCCTGGAACTCAGGGATTCCTGATTTTAAAAATCCTAGCCCTAGGCCGAACCCCAACCCTAAGACGAGAAAGGCAAATCAGCCAGGAATTAGGCATGTCCCCAAGGAAAAAGCTGTGGAGGCAGGCATGTTGTGGTACTTTTGCGCTCTTCTTGGCTAGTCCTTCGCAGCTGCTGTGTTCTTGGAACTCAGGGCTTTCTGGTTAATAGACCCTTACCCTAGGCGTAACTCAAACCTTAACCCTAGGAAGGAAAATCAGCCTATGGTTCGGGATGGTCTCATGGAAATATCAGTGGTGGCAGCCAAGTTGCGTCACTTTTGCGCTCCCCTTGGGATGCCTTTTGCAGCTGCAGTGTGCCTGGAGCCCAGGGCTTCCTGGTTTTAAAAGTCCTAGGCCTAAGCCTAACAGTAACCCTAGGAAGGTAAATCAGCCGGGTATTAGGGTTCTTCCTAAGGGAAAAGCCGTGAAAGCAGCCATGTTGTGGCACTTCTGCACTCCCTTTGGGATGCCTTTGGCAGATGAAGTAAGCCTGGAACTCAGGGCTTCCTGGTTAAAGAAATCCAAGCCCTAGGCTGAACCCTAACCCTAACCCTAGGCAGATAAATCAGCCTAGGTATAGGGATGGTGCCAAGGAAAAAGCTGTGAAAGCTGCCATGTTGTTGCACTTTTGTACTCCCCTTGGGATGCCTTGAACAGCTGCAGTGTGCCTGGAGCCCAGGGCTTCTAGTTTCAAAAATCCTAGCCCTAGGCCTAAGCCTAACAGTAACCCTGGGAAAGTAAATCAGCCTGATGTTAGGCTTCTTGCCAAGGAAAAAGCCGTGAAAGCAGCCATGTTGTGGCACTTTTGCACTCCCTTTTGGATGCCTTTCACAGCTCCAGTGTGCCTGGAACTCAGGGCTTCCTGCTTTTTAAAATCCTAGCCCTAGGCCGAACCCCAACCCTAAGACGAGAAAGGCAAATCAGCCAGGAATTAGGCATGTCCCCAAGGAAAAAGCTGTGGAGGCAGGCATGTTGTGGTACTTTTGCGCTCTTCTTGGCTAGTCCTTCGCAGCTGCTGTGTTCTTGGAACTCAGGGCTTTCTGGTTAATAGAACCCTTACCCTAGGCGTAACTCAAACCTTAACCCTAGGAAGGAAAATCAGCCTATGGTTCGGGATGGTCTCATGGAAATATCAGTGGTGGCAGCCAAGTTGCGTCACTTTTGCGCTCCCCTTGGGATGCCTTTTGCAGCTGCAGTGTGCCTGGAGCCCAGGGCTTCCTGGTTTTAAAAGTCCTAGGCCTAAGCCTAACAGTAACCCTAGGAAGGTAAATCAGCCGGGTATTAGGGTTCTTCCTAAGGGAAAAGCCGTGAAAGCAGCCATGTTGTGGCACTTCTGCACTCCCTTTGGGATGCCTTTGGCAGATGAAGTAAGCCTGGAACTCAGGGCTTCCTGGTTAAAGAAATCCAAGCCCTAGGCTGAACCCTAACCCTAACCCTAGGCAGATAAATCAGCCTAGGTATAGGGATGGTGCCAAGGAAAAAGCTGTGAAAGCTGCCATGTTGTTGCACTATTGTACTCCCCTTGGGATGCCTTGAACAGCTGCAGTGTGCCTGGAGCTAAGGGCTTCCTAGTTTCAAAAATCCTAGCCCTAGGCCTAAGCCTAACAGTAACCCTGGGAAAGTAAATCAGCCTGATGTTAGGCTTCTTGCCAAGGAAAAAGCCGTGAAAGCAGCCATGTTGTGGCACTTTTTCACTCCCTTTTGGATGCCTTTCACAGCTCCAGTGTGCTGGAACTCAGGGCTTCCTGCTTTTAAAATCCTAGCCCTAGGCCGAACCCCAACCCTAAGACGAGAAAGGCAAATCAGCCAGGAATTAGGCATGTCCCCAAGGAAAAAGCTGTGGAGGCAGGCATGTTGTGGTACTTTTGCGCTCTTCTTGGCTAGTCCTTCGCAGCTGCTGTGTTCTTGGAACTCAGGGCTTTCTGGTTAATAGAACCCTTACCCTAGGCGTAACTCAAACCTTAACCCTAGGAAGGAAAATCAACCTATGGTTCGGGATGGTCTCATGGAAATATCAGTGGTGGCAGCCAAGTTGCGTCACTTTTGCGCTCCCCTTGGGATACCTTTCGCAGCTGCAGTGTGCCTGGAGCCCAGGGCTTCCTGGTTTTAAAAGTCCTAGGCCTAAGCCTAACAGTAACCCTAGGAAGGTAAATCAGCCGGGTATTAGGGTTCTTCCTAAGGGAAAAGCCGTGAAAGCAGCCATGTTGTGGCACTTCTGCACTCCCTTTGGGATGCCTTTGGCAGATGAAGTAAGCCTGGAACTCAGGGCTTCCTGGTTAAAAAAATTCAAGCCCTAGGCTGAACCCTAACCCTAACCCTAGGCAGATAAACCAGCCTAGGTATAGGGATGGTGCCAAAGAAAAAGCTGTGAAAGCTGCCATGTTGTTGCACTTTTGTACTCCCCTTGGGATGCCTTTTGCAGCTGCAGTGTGCCTGGAGCCCAGGGCTTCCTAGTTTCAAAAATCCTAGCCCTAGGCCTAAGCCTAACAGTAACCCTGGGAAAGTAAATCAGCCTGATGTTAGGCTTCTTGCCAAGGAAAAAGCCGTGAAAGCAGCCATGCTGTGGCACTTTTGCACTCCCTTTGGGATGCCTTTGGCAGATCAAGTAAGCCTGGAACTCAGGGCTTCCTGGTTAAAGAAATCCAAGCCCTAGGCTGAACCCTAACCCTAACCCTAGGCAGATAAATCAGCCTAGGTATAGGGATGGTGCCAAGGAAAAAGCTGTGAAAGCTGCCATGTTGTTGCACTTTTGTACTCCCCTTGGGATGCCTTGAACAGCTGCAGTGTGCCTGGAGCTAAGGGCTTCCTAGTTTCAAAAATCCTAGCCCTAGGCCTAAGCCTAACAGTAACCCTGGGAAAGTAAATCAGCCTGATGTTAGGCTTCTTGCAAGGAAAAAGCCGTGAAAGCAGCCATGTTGTGGCACTTTTGCACTCCCTTTTGGATGCCTTTCACAGCTCCAGTGTGCCTGGAACTCAGGGCTTCCTGCTTTTAAAAATCCTAGCCCTAGGCCGAACCCCAACCCTAAGACGAGAAAGGCAAATCAGCCAGGAATTAGGCATGTCCCCAAGGAAAAAGCTGTGGAGGCAGGCATGTTGTGGTACTTTTGCGCTCTTCTTGGCTAGTCCTTCGCAGCTGCTGTGTTTCTTGGAACTCAGGGCTTTCTGGTTAATAGAACCCTTACCCTAGGCGTAACTCAAACCTTAACCCTAGGAAGGAAAATCAGCCTATGGTTCGGGATGGTCTCATGGAAATATCAGTGGTGGCAGCCAAGTTGCGTCACTTTTGCGCTCCCCTTGGGATGCCTTTTGCAGCTGCAGTGTGCCTGGAGCCCAGGGCTTCCTGGTTTTAAAAGTCCTAGGCCTAAGCCTAACAGTAACCCTAGGAAGGTAAATCAGCCGGGTATTAGGGTTCTTCCTAAGGGAAAAGCCGTGAAAGCAGCCATGTTGTGGCACTTCTGCACTCCCTTTGGGATGCCTTTGGCAGATGAAGTAAGCCTGGAACTCAGGGCTTCCTGGTTAAAAAAATCCAAGCCCTAGGCTGAACCCTAACCCTAACCCCTAGGCAGATAAACCAGCCTAGGTATAGGGATGGTGCCAAGGAAAAAGCTGTGAAAGCTGCCATGTTGTTGCACTTTTGTACTCCCCTTGGGATGCCTTGAACAGCTGCAGTGTGCCTGGAGCCCAGGGCTTCCTAGTTTCAAAAATCCTAGCCCTAGGCCTAAGCCTAACAGTAACCCTGGGAAAGTAAATCAGCCTGATGTTAGGCTTCTTGCCAAGGAAAAAGCCGTGAAAGCAGCCATGTTGTGGCACTTTTGCACTCCCTTTGGGATGCCTTTGGCAGATGAAGTAAGCCTGGAACTCAGGGCTTCCTGGTTAAAGAAATCCAAGCCCTAGGCTGAACCCTAACCCTAACCCTAGGCAGATAAATCAGCCTAGGTATAGGGATGGTGCCAAGGAAAAAGCTGTGAAAGCTGCCATGTTGTTGCACTTTTGTACTCCCCTTGGGATGCCTTGAACAGCTGCAGTGTGCCTGGAGCTAAGGGCTTCCTAGTTTCAAAAATCCTAGCCCTAGGCCTAAGCCTAACAGTAACCCTGGGAAAGTAAATCAGCCTGATGTTAGGCTTCTTGCCAAGGAAAAAGCCGTGAAAGCAGCCATGTTGTGGCACTTTTGCACTCCCTTTTGGATGCCTTTCACAGCTCCAGTGTGCCTGGAACTCAGGGCTTCCTGCTTTTAAAAATCCTAGCCCTAGGCCGAACCCCAACCCTAAGACGAGAAAGGCAAATCAGCCAGGATTTAGGCATGTCCCCAAGGAAAAAGCTGTGGAGGCAGGCATGTTGTGGTACTTTTGCGCTCTTCTTGGCTAGTCCTTCGCAGCTGCTGTGTTCTTGGAACTCAGGGCTTTCTGGTTAATAGAACCCTTACCCTAGGCGTAACTCAAACCTTAACCCTAGGAAGGAAAATCAGCCTATGGTTCGGGATGGTCTCATGGAAATATCAGTGGTGGCAGCCAAGTTGTGTCACTTTTGCGCTCCCCTTGGGATGCCTTTTGCAGTTGCAGTGTGCCTGGAGCCCAGGGCTTCCTGGTTTTAAAAGTCCTAGGCCTAAGCCTAACAGTAACCCTAGGAAGGTAAATCAGCCGGGTATTAGGGTTCTTCCTAAGGGAAAAGCCGTGAAAGCAGCCATGTTGTGGCACTTCTGCACTCCCTTTGGGATGCCTTTGGCAGATGAAGTAAGCCTGGAACTCAGGGCTTCCTGGTTAAAGAAATCCAAGCCCTAGGCTGAACCCTAACCCTAACCCTAGCAGATAAATCAGCCTAGGTATAGGGATGGTGCCAAGGAAAAAGCTGTGAAAGCTGCCATGTTGTTGCACTTTTGTACTCCCCTTGGGATGCCTTGAACAGCTGCAGTGTGCCTGGAGCTAAGGGCTTCCTAGTTTCAAAAATCCTAGCCCTAGGCCTAAGCCTAACAGTAACCCTGGGAAAGTAAATCAGCCTGGTGTTAGGCTTCTTGCCAAGGAAAAAGCCGTGAAAGCAGCCATGTTGTGGCACTTTTGCACTCCCTTTTGGATGCCTTTCACAGCTCCAGTGTGCCTGGAACTCAGGGCTTCCTGCTTTTAAAAATCCTAGCCCTAGGCCGAACCCCAACCCTAAGACGAGAAAGGCAAATCAGCCAGGAATTAGGCATGTCCCCAAGGAAAAAGCTGTGGAGGCAGGCATGTTGTGGTACTTTTGCGCTCTTCTTGGCTAGTCCTTCGCAGCTGCTGTGTTCTTGGAACTCAGGGCTTTCTGGTTAATAGAACCCTTACCCTAGGCGTAACTCAAACCTTAACCCTAGGAAGGAAAATCAGCCTATGGTTCGGGATGGTCTCATGGAAATATCAGTGGTGGCAGCCAAGTTGCGTCACTTTTGCGCTCCCCTTGGGATGCCTTTTGCAGCTGCAGTGTGCCTGGAGCCCAGGGCTTCCTGGTTTTAAAGTCCTAGGCCTAAGCCTAACAGTAACCCTAGGAAGGTAAATCAGCCGGGTATTAGGGTTCTTCCTAAGGGAAAAGCCGTGAAAGCAGCCATGTTGTGGCACTTCTGCACTCCCTTTGGGATGCCTTTGGCAGATGAAGTAAGCCTGGAACTCAGGGCTTCCTGGTTAAAAAAATCCAAGCCCTAGGCTGAACCCTAACCCTAACCCTAGGCAGGTAAACCAGCCTAGGTATAGGGATGGTGCCAAGGAAAAAGCTGTGAAAGCTGCCATGTTGTTGCACTTTTGTACTCCCCTTGGGATGCCTTGAACAGCTGCAGTGTGCCTGGAGCTAAGGGCTTCCTAGTTTCAAAAATCCTAGCCCTAGGCCTAAGCCTAACAGTAACCCTGGGAAAGTAAATCAGCCTGATGTTAGGCTTCTTGCCAAGGAAAAAGCCGTGAAAGCAGCCATGTTGTGGCACTTCTGCACTCCCTTTGGGATGCCTTTGGCAGATGAAGTAAGCCTGGAACTCAGGGCTTCCTGGTTAAAGAAATCCAAGCCCTAGGCTGAACCCTAACCCTAACCCTAGGCAGATAAATCAGCCTAGGTATAGGGATGGTGCCAAGGAAAAAGCTGTGAAAGATGCCATGTTGTTGCACTTTTGTACTCCCCTTGGGATGCCTTGAACAGCTGCAGTGTGCCTGGAGCTAAGGGCTTCCTAGTTTCAAAAATCCTAGCCCTAGGCCTAAGCCTAACAGTAACCCTGGGAATGTAAATCAGCCTGGTGTTAGGCTTCTTGCCAAGGAAAAAGCCGTGAAAGCAGCCATGTTGTGGCACTTTTGCACTCCCTTTTGGATGCCTTTCACAGCTCCAGTGTGCCTGGAACTCAGGGCTTCCTGCTTTTAAAAATCCTAGCCCTAGGCCGAACCCCAACCCTAAGACGAGAAAGGCAAATCAGCCAGGAATTAGGCATGTCCCCAAGGAAAAAGCTGTGGAGGCAGGCATGTTGTGGTACTTTTGCGCTCTTCTTGGCTAGTCCTTCGCAGCTGCTGTGTTCTTGGAACTCAGGGCTTTCTGGTTAATAGAACCCTTACCCTAGGCGTAACTCAAACCTTAACCCTAGGAAGGAAAATCAGCCTATGGTTCGGGATGGTCTCATGGAAATATCAGTGGTGGCAGCCAAGTTGCGTCACTTTTGCGCTCCCCTTGGGATGCCTTTTGCAGCTGCAGTGTGCCTGGAGCCCAGGGCTTCCTGGTTTTAAAAGTCCTAGGCCTAAGCCTAACAGTAACCCTAGGAAGGTAAATCAGCCGGGTATTAGGGTTCTTCCTAAGGGAAAAGCCGTGAAAGCAGCCATGTTGTGGCACTTCTGCACTCCCTTTGGGATGCCTTTGGCAGATGAAGTAAGCCTGGAACTCAGGGCTTCCTGGTTAAAGAAATCCAAGCCCTAGGCTGAACCCTAACCCTAACCCTAGGCAGATAAATCAGCCTAGGTATAGGGATGGTGCCAAGGAAAAAGCTGTGAAAGATGCCATGTTGTTGCACTTTTGTACTCCCCTTGGGATGCCTTGAACAGCTGCAGTGTGCCTGGAGCTAAGGGCTTCCTAGTTTCAAAAATCCTAGCCCTAGGCCTAAGCCTAACAGTAACCCTGGGAAAGTAAATCAGCCTGGTGTTAGGCTTCTTGCCAAGGAAAAAGCCGTGAAAGCAGCCATGTTGTGGCACTTTTGCACTCCCTTTTGGATGCCTTTCACAGCTCCAGTGTGCCTGGAACTCAGGGCTTCCTGCTTTTAAAAATCCTAGCCCTAGGCCGAACCCCAACCCTAAGACGAGAAAGGCAAATCAGCCAGGAATTAGGCATGTCCCCAAGGAAAAAGCTGTGGAGGCAGGCATGTTGTGGTACTTTTGCGCTCTTCTTGGCTAGTCCTTCGCAGCTGCTGTGTTCTTGGAACTCAGGGCTTTCTGGTTAATAGAACCCTTACCCTAGGCGTAACTCAAACCTTAACCCTAGGAAGGAAAATCAGCCTATGGTTCGGGATGGTCTCATGGAAATATCAGTGGTGGCAGCCAAGTTGCGTCACTTTTGCGCTCCCCTTGGGATGCCTTTTGCAGCTGCAGTGTGCCTGGAGCCCAGGGCTTCCTGGTTTTAAAAGTCCTAGGCCTAAGCCTAACAATAACCCTAGGAAGGTAAATCAGCCGGGTATTAGGGTTCTTCCTAAGGGAAAAGCCGTGAAAGCAGCCATGTTGTGGCACTTCTGCACTCCCTTTGGGATGCCTTTGGCAGATGAAGTAAGCCTGGAACTCAGGGCTTCCTGGTTAAAAAAATCCAAGCCCTAGGCTGAACCCTAACCCTAACCCTAGGCAGATAAACCAGCCTAGGTATAGGGATGGTGCCAAGGAAAAAGCTGTGAAAGCTGCCATGTTGTTGCACTTTTGTACTCCCCTTGGGATGCCTTGAACAGCTGCAGTGTGCCTGGAGCTAAGGGCTTCCTAGTTTCAAAAATCCTAGCCCTAGGCCTAAGCCTAACAGTAACCCTGGGAAAGTAAATCAGCCTGATGTTAGGCTTCTTGCCAAGGAAAAAGCCGTGAAAGCAGCCATGTTGTGGCACTTTTGCACTCCCTTTGGGATGCCTTTGGCAGATGAAGTAAGCCTGGAACTCAGGGCTTCCTGGTTAAAGAAATCCAAGCCCTAGGCTGAACCCTAACCCTAACCCTAGGCAGATAAATCAGCCTAGGTATAGGGATGGTGCCAAGGAAAAAGCTGTGAAAGCTGCCATGTTGTTGCACTTTTGTACTCCCCTTGGGATGCCTTGAACAGCTGCAGTGTGCCTGGAGCTAAGGGCTTCCTAGTTTCAAAAATCCTAGCCCTAGGCCTAAGCCTAACAGTAACCCTGGGAAAGAAAATCAGCCTGATGTTAGGCTTCTTGCCAAGGAAAAAGCCGTGAAAGCAGCCATGTTGTGGCACTTTTGCACTCCCTTTTGGATGCCTTTCACAGCTCCAGTGTGCCTGGAACTCAGGGCTTCCTGCTTTTAAAAATCCTAGCCCTAGGCCGAACCCCAACCCTAAGACGAGAAAGGCAAATCAGCCAGGATTTAGGCATGTCCCCAAGGAAAAAGCTGTGGAGGCAGGCATGTTGTGGTACTTTTGCGCTCTTCTTGGCTAGTCCTTCGCAGCTGCTGTGTTCTTGGAACTCAGGGCTCTCTGGTTAATAGAACCCTTACCCTAGGCGTAACTCAAACCTTAACCCTAGGAAGGAAAATCAGCCTATGGTTCGGGATGGTCTCATGGAAATATCAGTGGTGGCAGCCAAGTTGTGTCACTTTTGCGCTCCCCTTGGGATGCCTTTTGCAGTTGCAGTGTGCCTGGAGCCCAGGGCTTCCTGGTTTTAAAAGTCCTAGGCCTAAGCCTAACAGTAACCCTAGGAAGGTAAATCAGCCGGGTATTAGGGTTCTTCCTAAGGGAAAAGCCGTGAAAGCAGCCATGTTGTGGCACTTCTGCACTCCCTTTGGGATGCCTTTGGCAGATGAAGTAAGCCTGGAACTCAGGGCTTCCTGGTTAAAGAAATCCAAGCCCTAGGCTGAACCCTAACCCTAACCCTAGGCAGATAAATCAGCCTAGGTATAGGGATGGTGCCAAGGAAAAAGCTGTGAAAGATGCCATGTTGTTGCACTTTTGTACTCCCCTTGGGATGCCTTGAACAGCTGCAGTGTGCCTGGAGCCCAGGGCTTCCTAGTTTCAAAAATCCTAGCCCTAGGCCTAAGCCTAACAGTAACCCTGGGAAAGTAAATCAGCCTGATGTTAGGCTTCTTGCCAAGGAAAAAGCCGTGAAAGCAGCCATGTTGTGGCACTTTTGCACTCCCTTTTGGATGCCTTTCACAGCTCCAGTGTGCCTGGAACTCAGGGCTTCCTGCTTTTAAAAATCCTAGCCCTAGGCCGAACCCCAACCCTAAGACGAGAAAGGCAAATCAGCCAGGAATTAGGCATGTCCCCAAGGAAAAAGCTGTGGAGGCAGGCATGTTGTGGTACTTTTGCGCTCTTCTTGGCTAGTCCTTCGCAGCTGCTGTGTTCTTGGAACTCAGGGCTTTCTGGTTAATAGAACCCTTACCCTAGGCGTAACTCAAACCTTAACCCTAGGAAGGAAAATCAGCCTATGGTTCGGGATGGTCTCATGGAAATATCAGTGGTGGCAGCCAAGTTGCGTCACTTTTGCGCTCCCCTTGGGATGCCTTTTGCAGCTGCAGTGTGCCTGGAGCCCAGGGCTTCCTGGTTTTAAAAGTCCTAGGCCTAAGCCTAACAGTAACCCTAGGAAGGTAAATCAGCCGGGTATTAGGGTTCTTCCTAAGGGAAAAGCCGTGAAAGCAGCCATGTTGTGGCACTTCTGCACTCCCTTTGGGATGCCTTTGGCAGATGAAGTAAGCCTGGAACTCAGGGCTTCCTGGTTAAAAAAATTCAAGCCCTAGGCTGAACCCTAACCCTAACCCTAGGCAGATAAACCAGCCTAGGTATAGGGATGGTGCCAAGGAAAAAGCTGTGAAAGCTGCCATGTTGTTGCACTTTTGTACTCCCCTTGGGATGCCTTGAACAGCTGCAGTGTGCCTGGAGCTAAGGGCTTCCTAGTTTCAAAAATCCTAGCCCTAGGCCTAAGCCTAACAGTAACCCTGGAAAAGTAAATCAGCCTGATGTTAGGCTTCTTGCCAAGGAAAAAGCCGTGAGAGCAGCCATGTTGTGGCACTTCTGCACTCCCTTTGGGATGCCTTTGGCAGATGAAGTAAGCCTGGAACTCAGGGCTTCCTGGTTAAAGAAATCCAAGCCCTAGGCTGAACCCTAACCCTAACCCTAGGCAGATAAATCAGCCTAGGTATAGGGATGGTGCCAAGGAAAAAGCTGTGAAAGCTGCCATGTTGTTGCACTTTTGTACTCCCCTTGGGATGCCTTGAACAGCTGCAGTGTGCCTGGAGCTAAGGGCTTCCTAGTTTCAAAAATCCTAGCCCTAGGCCTAAGGCTAACAGTAACCCTGGGAAAGTAAATCAGCCTGATGTTAGGCTTCTTGCCAAGGAAAAAGCCGTGAAAGCAGCCATGTTGTGGCACTTTTGCACTCCCTTTTGGATGCCTTTCACAGCTCCAGTGTGCCTGGAACTCAGGGCTTCCTGCTTTTTAAAATCCTAGCCCTAGGCCGAACCCCAACCCTAAGACGAGAAAGGCAAATCAGCCAGGAATTAGGCATGTCCACAAGGAAAAAGCTGTGGAGGCAGGCATGTTGTGGTACTTTTGCGCTCTTCTTGGCTAGTCCTTCGCAGCTGCTGTGTTCTTGGAACTCAGGGCTTTCTGGTTAATAGAACCCTTACCCTAGGCGTAACTCAAACCTTAACCCTAGGAAGGAAAATCAGCCTATGGTTCGGGATGGTCTCATGGAAATATCAGTGGTGGCAGCCAAGTTGCGTCACTTTTGCGCTCCCCTTGGGATGCCTTTTGCAGCTGCAGTGTGCCTGGAGCCCAGGGCTTCCTGGTTTTAAAAGTCCTAGGCCTAAGCCTAACAGTAACCCTAGGAAGGTAAATCAGCCGGGTATTAGGGTTCTTCCTAAGGGAAAAGCCGTGAAAGCAGCCATGTTGTGGCACTTCTGCACTCCCTTTGGGATGCCTTTGGCAGATGAAGTAAGCCTGGAACTCAGGGCTTCCTGGTTAAAGAAATCCAAGCCCTAGGCTGAACCCTAACCCTAACCCTAGGCAGATAAATCAGCCTAGGTATAGGGATGGTGCCAAGGAAAAAGCTGTGAAAGCTGCCATGTTGTTGCACTTTTGTACTCCCCTTGGGATGCCTTGAACAGCTGCAGTGTGCCTGGAGCTAAGGGCTTCCTAGTTTCAAAAATCCTAGCCCTAGGCCTAAGCCTAACAGTAACCCTGGGAAAGTAAATCAGCCTGATGTTAGGCTTCTTGCCAAGGAAAAAGCCGTGAAAGCAGCCATGTTGTGGCACTTTTGCACTCCCTTTTGGATGCCTTTCACAGCTCCAGTGTGCCTGGAACTCAGGGCTTCCTGCTTTTAAAAATCCTAGCCCTAGGCCGAACCCCAACCCTAAGACGAGAAAGGCAAATCAGCCAGGAATTAGGCATGTCCCCAAGGAAAAAGCTGTGGAGGCAGGCATGTTGTGGTACTTTTGCGCTCTTCTTGGCTAGTCCTTCGCAGCTGCTGTGTTCTTGGAACTCAGGGCTTTCTGGTTAATAGAACCCTTACCCTAGGCGTAACTCAAACCTTAACCCTAGGAAGGAAAATCAGCCTATGGTTCGGGATGGTCTCATGGAAATATCAGTGGTGGCAGCCAAGTTGCGTCACTTTTGCGCTCCCCTTGGGATGCCTTTCGCAGCTGCAGTGTGCCTGGAGCCCAGGGCTTCCTGGTTTTAAAAGTCCTAGGCCTAAGCCTAACAGTAACCCTAGGAAGGTAAATCAGCCGGGTATTAGGGTTCTTCCTAAGGGAAAAGCCGTGAAAGCAGCCATGTTGTGGCACTTCTGCACTCCCTTTGGGATGCCTTTGGCAGATGAAGTAAGCCTGGAACTCAGGGCTTCCTGGTTAAAAAAATTCAAGCCCTAGGCTGAACCCTAACCCTAACCCTAGGCAGATAAACCAGCCTAGGTATAGGGATGGTGCCAAGGAAAAAGCTGTGAAAGCTGCCATGTTGTTGCACTTTTGTACTCCCCTTGGGATGCCTTGAACAGCTGCAGTGTGCCTGGAGCTAAGGGCTTCCTAGTTTCAAAAATCCTAGCCCTAGGCCTAAGCCTAACAGTAACCCTGGGAAAGTAAATCAGCCTGATGTTAGGCTTCTTGCCAAGGAAAAAGCCGTGAAAGCAGCCATGTTGTGGCACTTTTGCACTCCCTTTTGGATGCCTTTCACAGCTCCAGTGTGCCTGGAACTCAGGGCTTCCTGCTTTTAAAAATCCTAGCCCTAGGCCGAACCCCAACCCTAAGACGAGAAAGGCAAATCAGCCAGGAATTAGGCATGTCCCCAAGGAAAAAGCTGTGGAGGCAGGCATGTTGTGGTACTTTTGCGCTCTTCTTGGCTAGTCCTTCGCAGCTGCTGTGTTCTTGGAACTCAGGGCTTTCTGGTTAATAGAACCCTTACCCTAGGCGTAACTCAAACCTTAACCCTAGGAAGGAAAATCAGCCTATGGTTCGGGATGGTCTCATGGAAATATCAGTGGTGGCAGCCAAGTTGCGTCACTTTTGCGCTCCCCTTGGGATGCCTTTTGCAGCTGCAGTGTGCCTGGAGCCCAGGGCTTCCTGGTTTAAAAAGTCCTAGGCCTAAGCCTAACAGTAACCCTAGGAAGGTAAATCAGCCGGGTATTAGGGTTCTTCCTAAGGGAAAAGCCGTGAAAGCAGCCATGTTGTGGCACTTCTGCACTCCCTTTGGGATGCCTTTGGCAGATGAAGTAAGCCTGGAACTCAGGGCTTCCTGGTTAAAGAAATTCAAGCCCTAGGCTGAACCCTAACCCTAACCCTAGGCAGATAAACCAGCCTAGGTATAGGGATGGTGCCAAGGAAAAAGCTGTGAAAGCTGCCATGTTGTTGCACTTTTGTACTCCCCTTGGGATGCCTTGAACAGCTGCAGTGTGCCTGGAGCTAAGGGCTTCCTAGTTTCAAAAATCCTAGCCCTAGGCCTAAGCCTAACAGTAACCCTGGGAAAGTAAATCAGCCTGATGTTAGGCTTCTTGCCAAGGAAAAAGCCGTGAAAGCAGCCATGTTGTGGCACTTCTGCACTCCCTTTGGGATGCCTTTGGCAGATGAAGTAAGCCTGGAACTCAGGGCTTCCTGGTTAAAGAAATCCAAGCCCTAGGCTGAACCCTAACCCTAACCCTAGGCAGATAAATCAGCCTAGGTATAGGGATGGTGCCAAGGAAAAAGCTGTGAAAGCTGCCATGTTGTTGCACTTTTGTACTCCCCTTGGGATGCCTTGAACAGCTGCAGTGTGCCTGGAGCTAAGGGCTTCCTAGTTTCAAAAATCCTAGCCCTAGGCCTAAGCCTAACAGTAACCCTGGGAAAGTAAATCAGCCTGATGTTAGGCTTCTTGCCAAGGAAAAAGCCGTGAAAGCAGCCATGTTGTGGCACTTTTGCACTCCCTTTTGGATGCCTTTCACAGCTCCAGTGTGCCTGGAACTCAGGGCTTCCTGCTTTTTAAAATCCTAGCCCTAGGCCGAACCCCAACCCTAAGACGAGAAAGGCAAATCAGCCAGGAATTAGGCATGTCCCCAAGGAAAAAGCTGTGGAGGCAGGCATGTTGTGGTACTTTTGCGCTCTTCTTGGCTAGTCCTTCGCAGCTGCTGTGTTCTTGGAACTCAGGGCTTTCTGGTTAATAGAACCCTTACCCTAGGCGTAACTCAAACCTTAACCCTAGGAAGGAAAATCAGCCTATGGTTCGGGATGGTCTCATGGAAATATCAGTGGTGGCAGCCAAGTTGCGTCACTTTTGCGCTCCCCTTGGGATGCCTTTTGCAGCTGCAGTGTGCCTGGAGCCCAGGGCTTCCTGGTTTTAAAAGTCCTAGGCCTAAGCCTAACAGTAACCCTAGGAAGGTAAATCAGCCGGGTATTAGGGTTCTTCCTAAGGGAAAAGCCGTGAAAGCAGCCATGTTGTGGCACTTCTGCACTCCCTTTGGGATGCCTTTGGCAGATGAAGTAAGCCTGGAACTCAGGGCTTCCTGGTTAAAGAAATCCAAGCCCTAGGCTGAACCCTAACCCTAACCCTAGGCAGATAAATCAGCCTAGGTATAGGGATGGTGCCAAGGAAAAAGCTGTGAAAGCTGCCATGTTGTTGCACTTTTGTACTCCCCTTGGGATGCCTTGAACAGCTGCAGTGTGCCTGGAGCCCAGGGCTTCCTAGTTTCAAAAATCCTAGCCCTAGGCCTAAGCCTAACAGTAACCCTGGGAAAGTAAATCAGCCTGATGTTAGGTTTCTTGCCAAGGAAAAAGCCGTGAAAGCAGCCATGTTGTGGCACTTTTGCACTCCCTTTTGGATGCCTTTCACAGCTCCAGTGTGCCTGGAACTCAGGGCTTCCTGCTTTTAAAAATCCTAGCCCTAGGCCGAACCCCAACCCTAAGACGAGAAAGGCAAATCAGCCAGGAATTAGGCATGTCCCCAAGGAAAAAGCTGTGGAGGCAGGCATGTTGTGGTACTTTTGCGCTCTTCTTGGCTAGTCCTTCGCAGCTGCTGTGTTCTTGGAACTCAGGGCTTTCTGGTTAATAGAACCCTTACCCTAGGCGTAACTCAAACCTTAACCCTAGGAAGGAAAATCAGCCTATGGTTCGGGATGGTCTCATGGAAATATCAGTGGTGGCAGCCAAGTTGCGTCACTTTTGCGCTCCCCTTGGGATGCCTTTTGCAGCTGCAGTGTGCCTGGAGCCCAGGGCTTCCTGGTTTAAAAAGTCCTAGGCCTAAGCCTAACAGTAACCCTAGGAAGGTAAATCAGCCGGGTATTAGGGTTCTTCCTAAGGGAAAAGCCGTGAAAGCAGCCATGTTGTGGCACTTCTGCACTCCCTTTGGGATGCCTTTGGCAGATGAAGTAAGCCTGGAACTCAGGGCTTCCTGGTTAAAGAAATTCAAGCCCTAGGCTGAACCCTAACCCTAACCCTAGGCAGATAAACCAGCCTAGGTATAGGGATGGTGCCAAGGAAAAAGCTGTGAAAGCTGCCATGTTGTTGCACTTTTGTACTCCCCTTGGGATGCCTTGAACAGCTGCAGTGTGCCTGGAGCTAAGGGCTTCCTAGTTTCAAAAATCCTAGCCCTAGGCCTAAGCCTAACAGTAACCCTGGGAAAGTAAATCAGCCTGATGTTAGGCTTCTTGCCAAGGAAAAAGCCGTGAAAGCAGCCATGTTGTGGCACTTCTGCACTCCCTTTGGGATGCCTTTGGCAGATGAAGTAAGCCTGGAACTCAGGGCTTCCTGGTTAAAGAAATCCAAGCCCTAGGCTGAACCCTAACCCTAACCCTAGGCAGATAAATCAGCCTAGGTATAGGGATGGTGCCAAGGAAAAAGCTGTGAAAGCTGCCATGTTGTTGCACTTTTGTACTTCCCTTGGGATGCCTTGAACAGCTGCAGTGTGCCTGGAGCTAAGGGCTTCCTAGTTTCAAAAATCCTAGCCCTAGGCCTAAGCCTAACAGTAACCCTGGGAAAGTAAATCAGCCTGATGTTAGGCTTCTTGCCAAGGAAAAAGCCGTGAAAGCAGCCATGTTGTGGCACTTTTGCACTCCCTTTTGGATGCCTTTCACAGCTCCAGTGTGCCTGGAACTCAGGGCTTCCTGCTTTTTAAAATCCTAGCCCTAGGCCGAACCCCAACCCTAAGACGAGAAAGGCAAATCAGCCAGGAATTAGGCATGTCCCCAAGGAAAAAGCTGTGGAGGCAGGCATGTTGTGGTACTTTTGCGCTCTTCTTGGCTAGTCCTTCGCAGCTGCTGTGTTCTTGGAACTCAGGGCTTTCTGGTTAATAGAACCCTTACCCTAGGCGTAACTCAAACCTTAACCCTAGGAAGGAAAATCAGCCTATGGTTCGGGATGGTCTCATGGAAATATCAGTGGTGGCAGCCAAGTTGCGTCACTTTTGCGCTCCCCTTGGGATGCCTTTTGCAGCTGCAGTGTGCCTGGAGCCCAGGGCTTCCTGGTTTTAAAAGTCCTAGGCCTAAGCCTAACAGTAACCCTAGGAAGGTAAATCAGCCGGGTATTAGGGTTCTTCCTAAGGGAAAAGCCGTGAAAGCAGCCATGTTGTGGCACTTCTGCACTCCCTTTGGGATGCCTTTGGCAGATGAAGTAAGCCTGGAACTCAGGGCTTCCTGGTTAAAGAAATCCAAGCCCTAGGCTGAACCCTAACCCTAACCCTAGGCAGATAAATCAGCCTAGGTATAGGGATGGTGCCAAGGAAAAAGCTGTGAAAGCTGCCATGTTGTTGCACTTTTGTACTCCCCTTGGGATGCCTTGAACAGCTGCAGTGTGCCTGGAGCCCAGGGCTTCCTAGTTTCAAAAATCCTAGCCCTAGGCCTAAGCCTAACAGTAACCCTGGGAAAGTAAATCAGCCTGATGTTAGGTTTCTTGCCAAGGAAAAAGCCGGGAAAGCAGCCATGTTGTGGCACTTTTGCACTCCCTTTTGGATGCCTTTCACAGCTCCAGTGTGCCTGGAACTCAGGGCTTCCTGCTTTTAAAAATCCTAGCCCTAGGCCGAACCCCAACCCTAAGACGAGAAAGGCAAATCAGCCAGGAATTAGGCATGTCCCCAAGGAAAAAGCTGTGGAGGCAGGCATGTTGTGGTACTTTTGCGCTCTTCTTGGCTAGTCCTTCGCAGCTGCTGTGTTCTTGGAACTCAGGGCTTTCTGGTTAATAGAACCCTTACCCTAGGCGTAACTCAAACCTTAACCCTAGGAAGGAAAATCAGCCTATGGTTCGGGATGGTCTCATGGAAATATCAGTGGTGGCAGCCAAGTTGCGTCACTTTTGCGCTCCCCTTGGGATGCCTTTTGCAGCTGCAGTGTGCCTGGAGCCCAGGGCTTCCTGGTTTTAAAAGTCCTAGGCCTAAGCCTAACAGTAACCCTAGGAAGGTAAATCAGCCGGGTATTAGGGTTCTTCCTAAGGGAAAAGCCGTGAAAGCAGCCATGTTGTGGCACTTCTGCACTCCCTTTGGGATGCCTTTGGCAGATGAAGTAAGCCTGGAACTCAAGGCTTCCTGGTTAAAGAAATCCAAGCCCTAGGCTGAACCCTAACCCTAACCCTAGGCAGATAAATCAGCCTAGGTATAGGGATGGTGCCAAGGAAAAAGCTGTGAAAGCTGCCATGTTGTTGCACTTTTGTACTCCCCTTGGGATGCCTTGAACAGCTGCAGTGTGCCTGGAGCCCAGGGCTTCCTAGTTTCAAAAATCCTAGCCCTAGGCCTAAGCCTAACAGTAACCCTGGGAAAGTAAATCAGCCTGATGTTAGGTTTCTTGCCAAGGAAAAAGCCGTGAAAGCAGCCATGTTGTGGCACTTTTGCACTCCCTTTTGGATGCCTTTCACAGCTCCAGTGTGCCTGGAACACAGGGCTTCCTGCTTTTAAAAATCCTAGCCCTAGGCCGAACCCCAACCCTAAGACGAGAAAGGCAAATCAGCCAGGAATTAGGCATGTCCCCAAGGAAAAAGCTGTGGAGGCAGGCATGTTGTGGTACTTTTGCGCTCTTCTTGGCTAGTCCTTCGCAGCTGCTGTGTTCTTGGAACTCAGGGCTTTCTGGTTAATAGAACCCTTACCCTAGGCGTAACTCAAACCTTAACCCTAGGAAGGAAAATCAGCCTATGGTTCGGGATGGTCTCATGGAAATATCAGTGGTGGCAGCCAAGTTGCGTCACTTTTGCGCTCCCCTTGGGATGCCTTTCGCAGCTGCAGTGTGCCTGGAGCCCAGGGCTTCCTGGTTTTAAAAGTCCTAGGCCTAAGCCTAACAGTAACCCTAGGAAGGTAAATCAGCCGGGTATTAGGGTTCTTCCTAAGGGAAAAGCCGTGAAAGCAGCCATGTTGTGGCACTTCTGCACTCCCTTTGGGATGCCTTTGGCAGATGAAGTAAGCCTGGAACTCAGGGCTTCCTGGTTAAAGAAATCCAAGCCCTAGGCTGAACCCTAACCCTAACCCTAGGCAGATAAATCAGCCTAGGTATAGGGATGGTGCCAAGGAAAAAGCTGTGAAAGCTGCCATGTTGTTGCACTTTTGTACTCCCCTTGGGATGCCTTGAACAGCTGCAGTGTGCCTGGAGCTAAGGGCTTCCTAGTTTCAAAAATCCTAGCCCTAGGCCTAAGCCTAACAGTAACCCGGGGAAAGTAAATCAGCCTGATGTTAGGCTTCTTGCCAAGGAAAAAGCCGTGAAAGCAGCCATGTTGTGGCACTTTTGCACTCCCTTTTGGATGCCTTTCACAGCTCCAGTGTGCCTGGAACTCAGGGCTTCCTGCTTTTAAAAATCCTAGCCCTAGGCCGAACCCCAACCCTAAGACGAGAAAGGCAAATCAGCCAGGAATTAGGCATGTCCCCAAGGAAAAAGCTGTGGAGGCAGGCATGTTGTGGTACTTTTGCGCTCTTCTTGGCTAGTCCTTCGCAGCTGCTGTGTTCTTGGAACTCAGGGCTTTCTGGTTAATAGAACCCTTACCCTAGGCGTAACTCAAACCTTAACCCTAGGAAGGAAAATCAGCCTATGGTTCGGGATGGTCTCATGGAAATATCAGTGGTGGCAGCCAAGTTGCGTCACTTTTGCGCTCCCCTTGGGATGCCTTTTGCAGCTGCAGTGTGCCTGGAGCCCAGGGCTTCCTGGTTTTAAAAGTCCTAGGCCTAAGCCTAACAGTAACCCTAGGAAGGTAAATCAGCCGGGTATTAGGGTTCTTCCTAAGGGAAAAGCCGTGAAAGCAGCCATGTTGTGGCACTTCTGCACTCCCTTTGGGATGCCTTTGGCAGATGAAGTAAGCCTGGAACTCAGGGCTTCCTGGTTAAAGAAATCCAAGCCCTAGGCTGAACCCTAACCCTAACCCTAGGCAGATAAATCAGCCTAGGTATAGGGATGGTGCCAAGGAAAAAGCTGTGAAAGCTGCCATGTTGTTGCACTTTTGTACTCCCCTTGGGATGCCTTGAACAGCTGCAGTGTGCCTGGAGCTAAGGGCTTCCTAGTTTCAAAAATCCTAGCCCTAGGCCTAAGCCTAACAGTAACCCTGGGAAAGTAAATCAGCCTGATGTTAGGTTTCTTGCCAAGGAAAAAGCCGTGAAAGCAGCCATGTTGTGGCACTTTTGCACTCCCTTTTGGATGCCTTTCACAGCTCCAGTGTGCCTGGAACTCAGGGCTTCCTGCTTTTAAAAATCCTAGCCCTAGGCCGAACCGCAACCCTAAGACGAGAAAGGCAAATCAGCCAGGAATTAGGCATGTCCCCAAGGAAAAAGCTGTGGAGGCAGGCATGTTGTGGTACTTTTGCGCTCTTCTTGGCTAGTCCTTCGCAGCTGCTGTGTTCTTGGAACTCAGGGCTTTCTGGTTAATAGAACCCTTACCCTAGGCGTAACTCAAACCTTAACCCTAGGAAGGAAAATCAGCCTATGGTTCGGGATGGTCTCATGGAAATATCAGTGGTGGCAGCCAAGTTGCGTCACTTTTGCGCTCCCCTTGGGATGCCTTTTGCAGCTGCAGTGTGCCTGGAGCCCAGGGCTTCCTGGTTTTAAAAGTCCTAGGCCTAAGCCTAACAGTAACCCTAGGAAGGTAAATCAGCCGGGTATTAGGGTTCTTCCTAAGGGAAAAGCCGTGAAAGCAGCCATGTTGTGGCACTTCTGCACTCCCTTTGGGATGCCTTTGGCAGATGAAGTAAGCCTGGAACTCAGGGCTTCCTGGTTAAAGAAATCCAAGCCCTAGGCTGAACCCTAACCCTAACCCTAGGCAGATAAATCAGCCTAGGTATAGGGATGGTGCCAAGGAAAAAGCTGTGAAAGATGCCATGTTGTTGCACTTTTGTACTCCCCTTGGGATGCCTTGAACAGCTGCAGTGTGCCTGGAGCCCAGGGCTTCCTAGTTTCAAAAATCCTAGCCCTAGGCCTAAGCCTAACAGTAACCCTGGGAAAGTAAATCAGCCTGATGTTAGGTTTCTTGCCAAGGAAAAAGCCGTGAAAGCAGCCATGTTGTGGCACTTTTGCACTCCCTTTTGGATGCCTTTCACAGCTCCAGTGTGCCTGGAACTCAGGGCTTCCTGCTTTTAAAAATCCTAGCCCTAGGCCGAACCCCAACCCTAAGACGAGAAAGGCAAATCAGCCAGGAATTAGGCATGTCCCCAAGGAAAAAGCTGTGGAGGCAGGCATGTTGTGGTACTTTTGCGCTCTTCTTGGCTAGTCCTTCGCAGCTGCTGTGTTCTTGGAACTCAGGGCTTTCTGGTTAATAGACCCTTACCCTAGGCGTAACTCAAACCTTAACCCTAGGAAGGAAAATCAGCCTATGGTTCGGGATGGTCTCATGGAAATATCAGTGGTGGCAGCCAAGTTGCGTCACTTTTGCGCTCCCCTTGGGATGCCTTTTGCAGCTGCAGTGTGCCTGGAGCCCAGGGCTTCCTGGTTTTAAAAGTCCTAGGCCTAAGCCTAACAGTAACCCTAGGAAGGTAAATCAGCCGGGTATTAGGGTTCTTCCTAAGGGAAAAGCCATGAAAGCAGCCATGTTGTGGCACTTCTGCACTCCCTTTGGGATGCCTTTGGCAGATGAAGTAAGCCTGGAACTCAGGGCTTCCTGGTTAAAGAAATCCAAGCCCTAGGCTGAACCCTAACCCTAACCCTAGGCAGATAAATCAGCCTAGGTATAGGGATGGTGCCAAGGAAAAAGCTGTGAAAGCTGCCATGTTGCTGCACTTTTGTACTCCCCTTGGGATGCCTTGAACAGCTGCAGTGTGCCTGGAGCTAAGGGCTTCCTAGTTTCAAAAATCCTAGCCCTAGGCCTAAGCCTAACAGTAACCCTGGGAAAGTAAATCAGCCTGATGTTAGGCTTCTTGCCAAGGAAAAAGCCGTGAAAGCAGCCATGTTGTGGCACTTTTGCACTCCCTTTTGGATGCCTTTCACAGCTCCAGTGTGCCTGGAACTCAGGGCTTCCTGCTTTTAAAAATCCTAGCCCTAGGCCGAACCCCAACCCTAAGACGAGAAAGGCAAATCAGCCAGGAATTAGGCATGTCCCCAAGGAAAAAGCTGTGGAGGCAGGCATGTTGTGGTACTTTTGCGCTCTTCTTGGCTAGTCCTTCGCAGCTGCTGTGTTCTTGGAACTCAGGGCTTTCTGGTTAATAGAACCCTTACCCTAGGCGTAACTCAAACCTTAACCCTAGGAAGGAAAATCAGCCTATGGTTCGGGATGGTCTCATGGAAATATCAGTGGTGGCAGCCAAGTTGCGTCACTTTTGCGCTCCCCTTGGGATGCCTTTTGCAGCTGCAGTGTGCCTGGAGCCCAGGGCTTCCTGGTTTTAAAAGTCCTAGGCCTAAGCCTAACAGTAACCCTAGGAAGGTAAATCAGCCGGGTATTAGGGTTCTTCCTAAGGGAAAAGCCGTGAAAGCAGCCATGTTGTGGCACTTCTGCACTCCCTTTGAGATGCCTTTGGCAGATGAAGTAAGCCTGGAACTCAGGGCTTCCTGGTTAAAGAAATCCAAGCCCTAGGCTGAACCCTAACCCTAACCCTAGGCAGATAAATCAGCCTAGGTATAGGGATGGTGCCAAGGAAAAAGCTGTGAAAGCTGCCATGTTGTTGCACTTTTGTACTCCCCTTGGGATGCCTTGAACAGCTGCAGTGTGCCTGGAGCTAAGGGCTTCCTAGTTTCAAAAATCCTAGCCCTAGGCCTAAGCCTAACCGTAACCCTGGGAAAGTAAATCAGCCTGATGTTAGGCTTCTTGCCAAGGAAAAAGCCGTGAAAGCAGCCATGTTGTGGCACTTCTGCACTCCCTTTGGGATGCCTTTGGCAGATGAAGTAAGCCTGGAACTCAGGGCTTCCTGGTTAAAGAAATCCAAGCCCTAGGCTGAACCCTAACCCTAACCCTAGGCAGATAAATCAGCCTAGGTATAGGGATGGTGCCAAGGAAAAAGCTGTGAAAGCTGCCATGTTGTTGCACTTTTGTACTCCCCTTGGGATGCCTTGAACAGCTGCAGTGTGCCTGGAGCTAAGGGCTTCCTAGTTTCAAAAATCCTAGCCCTAGGCCTAAGCCTAACAGTAACCCTGGGAAAGTAAATCAGCCTGATGTTAGGCTTCTTGCCAAGGAAAAAGCCGTGAAAGCAGCCATGTTGTGGCACTTTTGCACTCCCTTTTGGATGCCTTTCACAGCTCCAGTGTGCCTGGAACTCAGGGCTTCCTGCTTTTAAAAATCCTAGCCCTAGGCCGAACCCCAACCCTAAGACGAGAAAGGCAAATCAGCCAGGAATTAGGCATGTCCCCAAGGAAAAAGCTGTGGAGGCAGGCATGTTGTGGTACTTTTGCGCTCTTCTTGGCTAGTCCTTCGCAGCTGCTGTGTTCTTGGAACTCAGGGCTTTCTGGTTAATAGAACCCTTACCCTAGGCGTAACTCAAACTTTAACCCTAGGAAGGAAAATCAGCCTATGGTTCGGGATGGTCTCATGGAAATATCAGTGGTGGCAGCCAAGTTGCGTCACTTTTGCGCTCCCCTTGGGATGCCTTTTGCAGCTGCAGTGTGCCTGGAGCCCAGGGCTTCCTGGTTTTAAAAGTCCTAGGCCTAAGCCTAACAGTAACCCTAGGAAGGTAAATCAGCCGGGTATTAGGGTTCTTCCTAAGGGAAAAGCCGTGAAAGCAGCCATGTTGTGGCACTTCTGCACTCCCTTTGGGATGCCTTTGGCAGATGAAGTAAGCCTGGAACTCAGGGCTTCCTGGTTAAAGAAATCCAAGCCCTAGGCTGAACCCTAACCCTAACCCTAGGCAGATAAATCAGCCTAGGTATAGGGATGGTGCCAAGGAAAAAGCTGTGAAAGCTGCCATGTTGTTGCACTTTTGTACTCCCCTTGGGATGCCTTGAACAGCTGCAGTGTGCCTGGAGCCCAGGGCTTCCTAGTTTCAAAAATCCTAGCCCTAGGCCTAAGCCTAACAGTAACCCTGGGAAAGTATGTCAGCCTGGTGTTAGGCTTCTTGCCAAGGAAAAAGCCGTGAAAGCAGCCATGTTGTGGCACTTTTGCACTCCCTTTTGGATGCCTTTCACAGCTCCAGTGTGCCTGGAACTCAGGGCTTCCTGCTTTTAAAAATCCTAGCCCTAGGCCGAACCCCAACCCTAAGACGAGAAAGGCAAATCAGCCAGGAATTAGGCATGTCCCCAAGGAAAAAGCTGTGGAGGCAGGCATGTTGTGGTACTTTTGCGCTCTTCTTGGCTAGTCCTTCACAGCTGCTGTGTTCTTGGAACTCAGGGCTTTCTGGTTAATAGAACCCTTACCCTAGGCGTAACTCAAACCTTAACCCTAGGAAGGAAAATCAGCCTATGGTTCGGGATGGTCTCATGGAAATATCAGTGGTGGCAGCCAAGTTGCGTCACTTTTGCGCTCCCCTTGGGATGCCTTTTGCAGCTGCAGTGTGCCTGGAGCCCAGGGCTTCCTGGTTTTAAAAGTCCTAGGCCTAAGCCTAACAGTAACCCTAGGAAGGTAAATCAGCCGGGTATTAGGGTTCTTCCTAAGGGAAAAGCCGTGAAAGCAGCCATGTTGTGGCACTTCTGCACTCCCTTTGGGATGCCTTTGGCAGATGAAGTAAGCCTGGAACTCAGGGCTTCCTGGTTAAAAAAATTCAAGCCCTAGGCTGAACCCTAACCCTAGGCAGATAAACCAGCCTAGGTATAGGGATGGTGCCAAGGAAAAAGCTGTGAAAGCTGCCATGTTGTTGCACTTTTGTACTCCCCTTGGGATGCCTTGAACAGCTGCAGTGTGCCTGGAGCCCAGGGCTTCCTAGTTTCAAAAATCCTAGCCCTAGGCCTAAGCCTAACAGTAACCCTGGGAAAGTAAATCAGCCTGATGTTAGGCTTCTTGCCAAGGAAAAAGCCGTGAAAGCAGCCATGTTGTGGCACTTCTGCACTCCCTTTGGGATGCCTTTGGCAGATGAAGTAAGCCTGGAACTCAGGGCTTCCTGGTTAAAGAAATCCAAGCCCTAGGCTGAACCCTAACCCTAACCCTAGGCAGATAAATCAGCCTAGGTATAGGGATGGTGCCAAGGAAAAAGCTGTGAAAGCTGCCATGTTGTTGCACTTTTGTACTCCCCTTGGGATGCCTTGAACAGCTGCAGTGTGCCTGGAGCTAAGGGCTTCCTAGTTTCAAAAATCCTAGCCCTAGGCCTAAGCCTAACAGTAACCCTGGGAAAGTAAATCAGCCTGATGTTAGGCTTCTTGCCAAGGAAAAAGCCGTGAAAGCAGCCATGTTGTAGCACTTTTGCACTCCCTTTTGGATGCCTTTCACAGCTCCAGTGTGCCTGGAACTCAGGGCTTCCTGCTTTTAAAAATCCTAGCCCTAGGCCGAACCCCAACCCTAAGACGAGAAAGGCAAACCAGCCAGGAATTAGGCATGTCCCCAAGGAAAAAGCTGTGGAGGCAGGCATGTTGTGGTACTTTTGCGCTCTTCTTGGCTAGTCCTTCGCAGCTGCTGTGTTCTTGGAACTCAGGGCTTTCTGGTTAATAGAACCCTTACCCTAGGCGTAACTCAAACCTTAACCCTAGGAAGGAAAATCAGCCTATGGTTCGGGATGGTCTCATGGAAATATCAGTGGTGGCAGCCAAGTTGCGTCACTTTTGCGCTCCCCTTGGGATGCCTTTTGCAGCTGCAGTGTGCCTGGAGCCCAGGGCTTCCTGGTTTTAAAAGTCCTAGGCCTAAGCCTAACAGTAACCCTAGGAAGGTAAATCAGCCGGGTATTAGGGTTCTTCCTAAGGGAAAAGCCGTGAAAGCAGCCATGTTGTGGCACTTCTGCACTCCCTTTGGGATGCCTTTGGCAGATGAAGTAAGCCTGGAACTCAGGGCTTCCTGGTTAAAGAAATCCAAGCCCTAGGCTGAACCCTAACCCTAACCCTAGGCAGATAAATCAGCCTAGGTATAGGGATGGTGCCAAGGAAAAAGCTGTGAAAGCTGCCATGTTGTTGCACTTTTGTACTCCCCTTGGGATGCCTTGAACAGCTGCAGTGTGCCTGGAGCCCAGGGCTTCCTAGTTTCAAAAATCCTAGCCCTAGGCCTAAGCCTAACAGTAACCCTGGGAAAGTAAATCAGCCTGATGTTAGGCTTCTTGCCAAGGAAAAAGCCGTGAAAGCAGCCATGTTGTGGCACTTTTGCACTCCCTTTTGGATGCCTTTCACAGCTCCAGTGTGCCTGGAACTCAGGGCTTCCTGCTTTTTAAAATCCTAGCCCTAGGCCGAACCCCAACCCTAAGACGAGAAAGGCAAATCAGCCAGGAATTAGGCATGTCCCCAAGGAAAAAGCTGTGGAGGCAGGCATGTTGTGGTACTTTTGCGCTCTTCTTGGCTAGTCCTTCGCAGCTGCTGTGTTCTTGGAACTCAGGGCTTTCTGGTTAATAGAACCCTTACCCTAGGCGTAACTCAAACCTTAACCCTAGGAAGGAAAATCAGCCTATGGTTCGGGATGGTCTCATGGAAATATCAGTGGTGGCAGCCAAGTTGCGTCACTTTTGCGCTCCCCTTGGGATGCCTTTTGCAGCTGCAGTGTGCCTGGAGCCCAGGGCTTCCTGGTTTTAAAAGTCCTAGGCCTAAGCCTAACAGTAACCCTAGGAAGGTAAATCAGCCGGGTATTAGGGTTCTTCCTAAGGGAAAAGCCGTGAAAGCAGCCATGTTGTGGCACTTCTGCACTCCCTTTGGGATGCCTTTGGCAGATGAAGTAAGCCTGGAACTCAGGGCTTCCTGGTTAAAGAAATCCAAGCCCTAGGCTGAACCCTAACCCTAACCCTAGGCAGATAAATCAGCCTAGGTATAGGGATGGTGCCAAGGAAAAAGCTGTGAAAGCTGCCATGTTGTTGCACTATTGTACTCCCCTTGGGATGCCTTGAACAGCTGCAGTGTGCCTGGAGCTAAGGGCTTCCTAGTTTCAAAAATCCTAGCCCTAGGCCTAAGCCTAACAGTAACCCTGGGAAAGTAAATCAGCCTGATGTTAGGCTTCTTGCCAAGGAAAAAGCCGTGAAAGCAGCCATGTTGTGGCACTTTTTCACTCCCTTTTGGATGCCTTTCACAGCTCCAGTGTGCCTGGAACTCAGGGCTTCCTGCTTTTAAAATCCTAGCCCTAGGCCGAACCCCAACCCTAAGACGAGAAAGGCAAATCAGCCAGGAATTAGGCATGTCCCCAAGGAAAAAGCTGTGGAGGCAGGCATGTTGTGGTACTTTTGCGCTCTTCTTGGCTAGTCCTTCGCAGCTGCTGTGTTCTTGGAACTCAGGGCTTTCTGGTTAATAGAGCCCTTACCCTAGGCGTAACTCAAACCTTAACCCTAGGAAGGAAAATCAACCTATGGTTCGGGATGGTCTCATGGAAATATCAGTGGTGGCAGCCAAGTTGCGTCACTTTTGCGCTCCCCTTGGGATACCTTTCGCAGCTGCAGTGTGCCTGGAGCCCAGGGCTTCCTGGTTTTAAAAGTCCTAGGCCTAAGCCTAACAGTAACCCTAGGAAGGTAAATCAGCCGGGTATTAGGGTTCTTCCTAAGGGAAAAGCCGTGAAAGCAGCCATGTTGTGGCACTTCTGCACTCCCTTTGGGATGCCTTTGGCAGATGAAGTAAGCCTGGAACTCAGGGCTTCCTGGTTAAAAAAATTCAAGCCCTAGGCTGAACCCTAACCCTAACCCTAGGCAGATAAACCAGCCTAGGTATAGGGATGGTGCCAAAGAAAAAGCTGTGAAAGCTGCCATGTTGTTGCACTTTTGTACTCCCCTTGGGATGCCTTTTGCAGCTGCAGTGTGCCTGGAGCCCAGGGCTTCCTAGTTTCAAAAATCCTAGCCCTAGGCCTAAGCCTAACAGTAACCCTGGGAAAGTAAATCAGCCTGATGTTAGGCTTCTTGCCAAGGAAAAAGCCGTGAAAGCAGCCATGCTGTGGCACTTTTGCACTCCCTTTGGGATGCCTTTGGCAGATCAAGTAAGCCTGGAACTCAGGGCTTCCTGGTTAAAGAAATCCAAGCCCTAGGCTGAACCCTAACCCTAACCCTAGGCAGATAAATCAGCCTAGGTATAGGGATGGTGCCAAGGAAAAAGCTGTGAAAGCTGCCATGTTGTTGCACTTTTGTACTCCCCTTGGGATGCCTTGAACAGCTGCAGTGTGCCTGGAGCTAAGGGCTTCCTAGTTTCAAAAATCCTAGCCCTAGGCCTAAGCCTAACAGTAACCCTGGGAAAGTAAATCAGCCTGATGTTAGGCTTCTTGCCAAGGAAAAAGCCGTGAAAGCAGCCATGTTGTGGCACTTTTGCACTCCCTTTTGGATGCCTTTCACAGCTCCAGTGTGCCTGGAACTCAGGGCTTCCTGCTTTTAAAAATCCTAGCCCTAGGCCGAACCCCAACCCTAAGACGAGAAAGGCAAATCAGCCAGGAATTAGGCATGTCCCCAAGGAAAAAGCTGTGGAGGCAGGCATGTTGTGGTACTTTTGCGCTCTTCTTGGCTAGTCCTTCGCAGCTGCTGTGTTCTTGGAACTCAGGGCTTTCTGGTTAATAGAACCCTTACCCTAGGCGTAACTCAAACCTTAACCCTAGGAAGGAAAATCAGCCTATGGTTCGGGATGGTCTCATGGAAATATCAGTGGTGGCAGCCAAGTTGCGTCACTTTTGCGCTCCCCTTGGGATGCCTTTTGCAGCTGCAGTGTGCCTGGAGCCCAGGGCTTCCTGGTTTTAAAAGTCCTAGGCCTAAGCCTAACAGTAACCCTAGGAAGGTAAATCAGCCGGGTATTAGGGTTCTTCCTAAGGGAAAAGCCGTGAAAGCAGCCATGTTGTGGCACTTCTGCACTCCCTTTGGGATGCCTTTGGCAGATGAAGTAAGCCTGGAACTCAGGGCTTCCTGGTTAAAAAAATTCAAGCCCTAGGCTGAACCCTAACCCTAACCCTAGGCAGATAAACCAGCCTACGTATAGGGATGGTGCCAAGGAAAAAGCTGTGAAAGCTGCCATGTTGTTGCACTTTTGTACTCCCCTTGGGATGCCTTGAACAGCTGCAGTGTGCCTGGAGCCCAGGGCTTCCTAGTTTCAAAAATCCTAGCCCTAGGCCTAAGCCTAACAGTAACCCTGGGAAAGTAAATCAGCCTGATGTTAGGCTTCTTGCCAAGGAAAAAGCCGTGAAAGCAGCCATGTTGTGGCACTTTTGCACTCCCTTTGGGATGCCTTTGGCAGATGAAGTAAGCCTGGAACTCAGGGCTTCCTGGTTAAAGAAATCCAAGCCCTAGGCTGAACCCTAACCCTAACCCTAGGCAGATAAATCAGCCTAGGTATAGGGATGGTGCCAAGGAAAAAGCTGTGAAAGCTGCCATGTTGTTGCACTTTTGTACTCCCCTTGGGATGCCTTGAACAGCTGCAGTGTGCCTGGAGCTAAGGGCTTCCTAGTTTCAAAAATCCTAGCCCTAGGCCTAAGCCTAACAGTAACCCTGGGAAAGTAAATCAGCCTGATGTTAGGCTTCTTGCCAAGGAAAAAGCCGTGAAAGCAGCCATGTTGTGGCACTTTTGCACTCCCTTTTGGATGCCTTTCACAGCTCCAGTGTGCCTGGAACTCAGGGCTTCCTGCTTTTAAAAATCCTAGCCCTAGGCCGAACCCCAACCCTAAGACGAGAAAGGCAAATCAGCCAGGAATTAGGCATGTCCCCAAGGAAAAAGCTGTGGAGGCAGGCATGTTGTGCTACTTTTGCGCTCTTCTTGGCTAGTCCTTCGCAGCTGCTGTGTTCTTGGAACTCAGGGCTTTCTGGTTAATAGACCCTTACCCTAGGCGTAACTCAAACCTTAACCCTAGGAAGGAAAATCAGCCTATGGTTCGGGATGGTCTCATGGAAATATCAGTGGTGGCAGCCAAGTTGCGTCACTTTTGCGCTCCCCTTGGGATGCCTTTTGCAGCTGCAGTGTGCCTGGAGCCCAGGGCTTCCTGGTTTTAAAAGTCCTAGGCCTAAGCCTAACAGTAACCCTAGGAAGGTAAGTCAGCCGGGTATTAGGGTTCTTCCTAAGGGAAAAGCCGTGAAAGCAGCCATGTTGTGGCACTTCTGCACTCCCTTTGGGATGCCTTTGGCAGATGAAGTAAGCCTGGAACTCAGGGCTTCCTGGTTAAAGAAATCCAAGCCCTAGGCTGAACCCTAACCCTAACCCTAGGCAGATAAATCAGCCTAGGTATAGGGATGGTGCCAAGGAAAAAGCTGTGAAAGCTGCCATGTTGTTGCACTTTTGTACTCCCCTTGGGATGCCTTGAACAGCTGCAGTGTGCCTGGAGCCCAGGGCTTCCTAGTTTCAAAAATCCTAGCCCTAGGCCTAAGCCTAACAGTAACCCTGGGAAAGTATGTCAGCCTGGTGTTAGGCGTCTTGCCAAGGAAAAAGCCGTGAGAGCAGCCATGTTGTGGCACTTTTGCACTCCCTTTTGGATGCCTTTCACAGCTCCAGTGTGCCTGGAATTCAGGGCTTCCTGCTTTTAAAAATCCTAGCCCTAGGCCGAACCCCAACCCTAAGACGAGAAAGGCAAATCAGCCAGGAATTAGGCATGTCCCCAAGGAAAAAGCTGTGGAGGCAGGCATGTTGTGGTACTTTTGCGCTCTTCTTGGCTAGTCCTTCGCAGCTGCTGTGTTCTTGGAACTCAGGGCTTTCTGGTTAATAGAACCCTTACCCTAGGCGTAACTCAAACCTTAACCCTAGGAAGGAAAATCAGCCTATGTTTCGGGATGGTCTCATGGAAATATCAGTGGTGGCAGCCAAGTTGCGTCACTTTTGCGCTCCCCTTGGGATGCCTTTCGCAGCTGCAGTGTGCCTGGAGCCCAGGGCTTCCTGGTTTTAAAAGTCCTAGGCCTAAGCCTAACAGTAACCCTAGGAAGGTAAATCAGCCGGGTATTAGGGTTCTTCCTAAGGGAAAAGCCGTGAAAGCAGCCATGTTGTGGCACTTCTGCACTCCCTTTGGGATGCCTTTGGCAGATGAAGTAAGCCTGGAACTCAGGGCTTCCTGGTTAAAGAAATCCAAGCCCTAGGCTGAACCCTAACCCTAACCGTAAGCAGATAAATCAGCCTAGGTATAGGGATGGTGCCAAGGAAAAAGCTGTGAAAGCTGCCATGTTGTTGCACTTTTGTACTCCCCTTGGGATGCCTTGAACAGCTGCAGTGTGCCTGGAGCTAAGGGCTTCCTAGTTTCAAAAATCCTAGCCCTAGGCCTAAGCCTAACAGTAACCCTGGGAAAGTATGTCAGCCTGGTGTTAGGCTTCTTGCCAAGGAAAAAGCCGTGAAAGCAGCCATGTTGTGGCACTTTTGCACTCCCTTTTGGATGCCTTTCACAGCTCCAGTGTGCCTGGAACTCAGGGCTTCCTGCTTTTAAAAATCCTAGCCCTAGGCCGAACCCCAACCCTAAGACGAGAAAGGCAAATCAGCCAGGAATTAGGCATGTCCCCAAGGAAAAAGCTGTGGAGGCAGGCATGTTGTGGTACTTTTGCGCTCTTCTTGGCTAGTCCTTCGCAGCTGCTGTGTTCTTGGAACTCAGGGCTTTCTGGTTAATAGAGCCCTTACCCTAGGCGTAACTCAAACCTTAACCCTAGGAAGGAAAATCAACCTATGGTTCGGGATGGTCTCATGGAAATATCAGTGGTGGCAGCCAAGTTGCGTCACTTTTGCGCTCCCCTTGGGATGCCTTTCACAGCTGCAGTGTGCCTGGAGCCCAGGGCTTCCTGGTTTTAAAAGTCCTAGGCCTAAGCCTAACAGTAACCCTAGGAAGGTAAATCAGCCGGGTATTAGGGTTCTTCCTAAGGGAAAAGCCGTGAAAGCAGCCATGTTGTGGCACTTCTGCACTCCCTTTGGGATGCCTTTGGCAGATGAAGTAAGCCTGGAACTCAGGGCTTCCTGGTTAAAGAAATCCAAGCCCTAGGCTGAACCCTAACCCTAACCCTAGGCAGATAAATCAGCCTAGGTATAGGGATGGTGCCAAGGAAAAAGCTGTGAAAGCTGCCATGTTGTTGCACTTTTGTACTCCCCTTGGGATGCCTTGAACAGCTGCAGTGTGCCTGGAGCCCAGGGCTTCCTAGTTTCAAAAATCCTAGCCCTAGGCCTTAGCCTAACAGTAACCCTGGGAAAGTAAGTCAGCCTGGTGTTAGGCTTCTTGCCAAGGAAAAAGCCGTGAAAGCAGCCATGTTGTGGCACTTTTGCACTCCCATTTGGATGCCTTTCACAGCTCCAGTGTGCCTGGAACTCAGGGCTTCCTGCTTTTAAAAATCCTAGCCCTAGGCCGAACCCCAACCCTAAGACGAGAAAGGCAAATCAGCCAGGAATTAGGCATGTCCCCAAGGAAAAAGCTGTGGAGGCAGGCATGTTGTGGTACTTTTGCGCTCTTCTTGGCTAGTCCTTCGCAGCTGCTGTGTTCTTGGAACTCAGGGCTTTCTGGTTAATAGAACCCTTACCCTAGGCGTAACTCAAACCTTAACCCTAGGAAGGAAAATCAGCCTATGGTTCGGGATGGTCTCATGGAAATATCAGTGGTGGCAGCCAAGTTGCGTCACTTTTGCGCTCCCCTTGGGATGCCTTTTGCAGCTGCAGTGTGCCTGGAGCCCAGGGCTTCCTGGTTTTAAAAGTCCTAGGCCTAAGCCTAACAGTAACCCTAGGAAGGTAAATCAGCCGGGTATTAGGGTTCTTCCTAAGGGAAAAGCCGTGAAAGCAGCCATGTTGTGGCACTTCTGCACTCCCTTTGGGATGCCTTTGGCAGATGAAGTAAGCCTGGAACTCAGGGCTTCCTGGTTAAAGAAATCCAAGCCCTAGGCTGAACCATAACCCTAACCCTAGGCAGATAAATCAGCCTTGGTATAGGGATGGTGCCAAGGAAAAAGCTGTGAAAGCTGCCATGTTGTTGCACTTTTGTACTCCCCTTGGGATGCCTTGAACAGCTGCAGTGTGCCTGGAGCCCAGGGCTTCCTAGTTTCAAAAATCCTAGCCCTAGGCCTAAGCCTAACAGTAACCCTGGGAAAGTATGTCAGCCTGGTGTTAGGCTTCTTGCCAAGGAAAAAGCCGTGAAAGCAGCCATGTTGTGGCACTTTTGCACTCCCTTTTGGATGCCTTTCACAGCTGCAGTGTGCCTGGAACTCAGGGCTTCCTGCTTTTAAAAATCCTAGCCCTAGGCCGAACCCCAACCCTAAGACGAGAAAGGCAAATCAGCCAGGAATTAGGCATGTCCCCAAGGAAAAAGCTGTGGAGGCAGGCATGTTGTGGTACTTTTGCGCTCTTCTTGGCTAGTCCTTCGCAGCTGCTGTGTTCTTGGAACTCAGGGCTTTCTGGTTAATAGAGCCCTTACCCTAGGCGTAACTCAAACCTTAACCCTAGGAAGGAAAATCAGCCTATGGTTCGGGATGGTCTCATGGAAATATCAGTGGTGGCAGCCAAGTTGCGTCACTTTTGCGCTCCCCTTGGGATGCCTTTTGCAGCTGCAGTGTGCCTGGAGCCCAGGGCTTCCTGGTTTTAAAAGTCCTATAGGCCTAAGCCTAACAGTAACCCTAGGAAGGTAAATCAGCCGGGTATTAGGGTTCTTCCTAAGGGAAAAGCCGTGAAAGCAGCCATGTTGTGGCACTTCTGCACTCCCTTTGGGATGCCTTTGGCAGATGAAGTAAGCCTGGAACTCAGGGCTTCCTGGTTAAAGAAATCCAAGCCCTAGGCTGAACCCTAACCCTAACCCTAGGCAGATAAATCAGCCTAGGTATAGGGATGGTGCCAAGGAAAAAGCTGTGAAAGCTGCCATGTTGTTGCACTTTTGTACTCCCCTTGGGATGCCTTGAACAGCTGCAGTGTGCCTGGAGCCCAGGGCTTCCTAGTTTCAAAAATCCTAGCCCTAGGCCTAAGCCTAACAGTAACCCTGGGAAAGTAAATCAGCCTGATGTTAGGTTTCTTGCCAAGGAAAAAGCCGTGAAAGCAGCCATGTTGTGGCACTTTTGCACTCCCTTTTGGATGCCTTTCACAGCTCCAGTGTGCCTGGAACTCAGGGCTTCCTGCTTTTAAAAATCCTAGCCCTAGGCCGAACCCCAACCCTAAGACGAGAAAGGCAAATCAGCCAGGAATTAGGCATGTCCCCAAGGAAAAAGCTGTGGAGGCAGGCATGTTGTGCTACTTTTGCGCTCTTCTTGGCTAGTCCTTCGCAGCTGCTGTGTTCTTGGAACTCAGGGCTTTCTGGTTAATAGAACCCTTACCCTAGGCGTAACTCAAACCTTAACCCTAGGAAGGAAAATCAGCCTATGTTTCGGGATGGTCTCATGGAAATATCAGTGGTGGCAGCCAAGTTGCGTCACTTTTGCGCTCCCCTTGGGATGCCTTTCGCAGCTGCAGTGTGCCTGGAGCCCAGGGCTTCCTGGTTTTAAAAGTCCTAGGCCTAAGCCTAACAGTAACCCTAGGAAGGTAAATCAGCCGGGTATTAGGGTTCTTCCTAAGGGAAAAGCCGTGAAAGCAGCCATGTTGTGGCACTTCTGCACTCCCTTTGGGATGCCTTTGGCAGATGAAGTAAGCCTGGAACTCAGGGCTTCCTGGTTAAAGAAATCCAAGCCCTAGGCTGAACTCTAACCCTAACCGTAAGCAGATAAATCAGCCTAGGTATAGGGATGGTGCCAAGGAAAAAGCTGTGAAAGCTGCCATGTTGTTGCACTTTTGTACTCCCCTTGGGATGCCTTGAACAGCTGCAGTGTGCCTGGAGGTAAGGGCTTCCTAGTTTCAAAAATCCTAGCCCTAGGCCTAAGCCTAACAGTAACCCTGGGAAAGTATGTCAGCCTGGTGTTAGGCTTCTTGCCAAGGAAAAAGCCGTGAAAGCAGCCATGTTGTGGCACTTTTGCACTCCCTTTTGGATGCCTTTCACAGCTCCAGTGTGCCTGGAACTCAGGGCTTCCTGCTTTTAAAAATCCTAGCCCTAGGCCGAACCCCAACCCTAAGACGAGAAAGGCAAATCAGCCAGGAATTAGGCATGTCCCCAAGGAAAAAGCTGTGGAGGCAGGCATGTTGTGGTACTTTTGCGCTCTTCTTGGCTAGTCCTTCGCAGCTGCTGTGTTCTTGGAACTCAGGGCTTTCTGGTTAATAGAGCCCTTACCCTAGGCGTAACTCAAACCTTAACCCTAGGAAGGAAAATCAACCTATGGTTCGGGATGGTCTCATGGAAATATCAGTGGTGGCAGCCAAGTTGCGTCACTTTTGCGCTCCCCTTGGGATGCCTTTCACAGCTGCAGTGTGCCTGGAGCCCAGGGCTTCCTGGTTTTAAAAGTCCTAGGCCTAAGCCTAACAGTAACCCTAGGAAGGTAAATCAGCCGGGTATTAGGGTTCTTCCTAAGGGAAAAGCCGTGAAAGCAGCCATGTTGTGGCACTTCTGCACTCCCTTTGGGATGCCTTTGGCAGATGAAGTAAGCCTGGAACTCAGGGCTTCCTGGTTAAAGAAATCCAAGCCCTAGGCTGAACCCTAACCCTAACCCTAGGCAGATAAATCAGCCTAGGTATAGGGATGGTGCCAAGGAAAAAGCTGTGAAAGCTGCCATGTTGTTGCACTTTTGTACTCCCCTTGGGATGCCTTGAACAGCTGCAGTGTGCCTGGAGCCCAGGGCTTCCTAGTTTCAAAAATCCTAGCCCTAGGCCTTAGCCTAACAGTAACCCTGGGAAAGTAAGTCAGCCTGGTGTTAGGCTTCTTGCCAAGGAAAAAGCCGTGAAAGCAGCCATGTTGTGGCACTTTTGCACTCCCATTTGGATGCCTTTCACAGCTCCAGTGTGCCTGGAACTCAGGGCTTCCTGCTTTTAAAAATCCTAGCCCTAGGCCGAACCCCAACCCTAAGACGAGAAAGGCAAATCAGCCAGGAATTAGGCATGTCCCCAAGGAAAAAGCTGTGGAGGCAGGCATGTTGTGGTACTTTTGCGCTCTTCTTGGCTAGTCCTTCGCAGCTGCTGTGTTCTTGGAACTCAGGGCTTTCTGGTTAATAGAACCCTTACCCTAGGCGTAACTCAAACCTTAACCCTAGGAAGGAAAATCAGCCTATGGTTCGGGATGGTCTCATGGAAATATCAGTGGTGGCAGCCAAGTTGCGTCACTTTTGCGCTCCCCTTGGGATGCCTTTTGCAGCTGCAGTGTGCCTGGAGCCCAGGGCTTCCTGGTTTTAAAAGTCCTAGGCCTAAGCCTAACAGTAACCCTAGGAAGGTAAATCAGCCGGGTATTAGGGTTCTTCCTAAGGGAAAAGCCGTGAAAGCAGCCATGTTGTGGCACTTCTGCACTCCCTTTGGGATGCCTTTGGCAGATGAAGTAAGCCTGGAACTCAGGGCTTCCTGGTTAAAGAAATCCAAGCCCTAGGCTGAACCCTAACCCTAACCCTAGGCAGATAAATCAGCCTTGGTATAGGGATGGTGCCAAGGAAAAAGCTGTGAAAGCTGCCATGTTGTTGCACTTTTGTACTCCCCTTGGGATGCCTTGAACAGCTGCAGTGTGCCTGGAGCCCAGGGCTTCCTAGTTTCAAAAATCCTAGCCCTAGGCCTAAGCCTAACAGTAACCCTGGGAAAGTATGTCAGCCTGGTGTTAGGCTTCTTGCCAAGGAAAAAGCCGTGAAAGCAGCCATGTTGTGGCACTTTTGCACTCCCTTTTGGATGCCTTTCACAGCTGCAGTGTGCCTGGAACTCAGGGCTTCCTGCTTTTAAAAATCCTAGCCCTAGGCCGAACCCCAACCCTAAGACGAGAAAGGCAAATCAGCCAGGAATTAGGCATGTCCCCAAGGAAAAAGCTGTGGAGGCAGGCATGTTGTGGTACTTTTGCGCTCTTCTTGGCTAGTCCTTCGCAGCTGCTGTGTTCTTGGAACTCAGGGCTTTCTGGTTAATAGAGCCCTTACCCTAGGCGTAACTCAAACCTTAACCCTAGGAAGGAAAATCAGCCTATGGTTCGGGATGGTCTCATGGAAATATCAGTGGTGGCAGCCAAGTTGCGTCACTTTTGCGCTCCCCTTGGGATGCCTTTTGCAGCTGCAGTGTGCCTGGAGCCCAGGGCTTCCTGGTTTTAAAAGTCCTATAGGCCTAAGCCTAACAGTAACCCTAGGAAGGTAAATCAGCCGGGTATTAGGGTTCTTCCTAAGGGAAAAGCCGTGAAAGCAGCCATGTTGTGGCACTTCTGCACTCCCTTTGGGATGCCTTTGGCAGATGAAGTAAGCCTGGAACTCAGGGCTTCCTGGTTAAAGAAATCCAAGCCCTAGGCTGAACCCTAACCCTAACCCTAGGCAGATAAATCAGCCTAGGTATAGGGATGGTGCCAAGGAAAAAGCTGTGAAAGCTGCCATGTTGTTGCACTTTTGTACTCCCCTTGGGATGCCTTGAACAGCTGCAGTGTGCCTGGAGCCCAGGGCTTCCTAGTTTCAAAAATCCTAGCCCTAGGCCTAAGCCTAACAGTAACCCTGGGAAAGTAAATCAGCCTGATGTTAGGTTTCTTGCCAAGGAAAAAGCCGTGAAAGCAGCCATGTTGTGGCACTTTTGCACTCCCTTTTGGATGCCTTTCACAGCTCCAGTGTGCCTGGAACTCAGGGCTTCCTGCTTTTAAAAATCCTAGCCCTAGGCCGAACCCCAACCCTAAGACGAGAAAGGCAAATCAGCCAGGAATTAGGCATGTCCCCAAGGAAAAAGCTGTGGAGGCAGGCATGTTGTGCTACTTTTGCGCTCTTCTTGGCTAGTCCTTCGCAGCTGCTGTGTTCTTGGAACTCAGGGCTTTCTGGTTAATAGACCCTTACCCTAGGCGTAACTCAAACCTTAACCCTAGGAAGGAAAATCAGCCTATGGTTCGGGATGGTCTCATGGAAATATCAGTGGTGGCAGCCAAGTTGCGTCACTTTTGCGCTCCCCTTGGGATGCCTTTCGCAGCTGCAGTGTGCCTGGAGCCCAGGGCTTCCTGGTTTTAAAAGTCCTAGGCCTAAGCCTAACAGTAACCCTAGGAAGGTAAATCAGCCGGGTATTAGGGTTCTTCCTAAGGGAAAAGCCGTGAAAGCAGCCATGTTGTGGCACTTCTGCACTCCCTTTGGGATGCCTTTGGCAGATGAAGTAAGCCTGGAACTCAGGGCTTCCTGGTTAAAGAAATCCAAGCCCTAGGCTGAACCCTAACCCTAACCCTAGGCAGATAAATCAGCCTAGGTATAGGGATGGTGCCAAGGAAAAAGCTGTGAAAGCTGCCATGTTGTTGCACTTTTGTACTCCCCTTGGGATGCCTTGAACAGCTGCAGTGTGCCTGGAGCCCAGGGCTTCCTAGTTTCAAAAATCCTAGCCCTAGGCCTAAGCCTAACAGTAACCCTGGGAAAGTATGACAGCCTGGTGTTAGGCTTCTTGCCAAGGAAAAAGCCGTGAAAGCAGCCATGTTGTGGCACTTTTGCACTCCCTTTTGGATGCCTTTCACAGCTGCAGTGTGCCTGGAACTCAGGGCTTCCTGCTTTTAAAAATCCTAGCCCTAGGCCGAACCCCAACCCTAAGACGAGAAAGGCAAATCAGCCAGGAATTAGGCATGTCCCCAAGGAAAAAGCTGTGGAGGCAGGCATGTTGTGGTACTTTTGCGCTCTTCTTGGCTAGTCCTTCGCAGCTGCTGTGTTCTTGGAACTCAGGGCTTTCTGGTTAATAGAGCCCTTACCCTAGGCGTAACTCAAACCTTAACCCTAGGAAGGAAAATCAGCCTATGGTTCGGGATGGTCTCATGGAAATATCAGTGGTGGCAGCCAAGTTGCGTCACTTTTGCGCTCCCCTTGGGATGCCTTTCGCAGCTGCAGTGTGCCTGGAGCCCAGGGCTTCCTGGTTTTAAAAGTCCTATAGGCCTAAGCCTAACAGTAACCCTAGGAAGGTAAATCAGCCGGGTATTAGGGTTCTTCCTAAGGGAAAAGCCGTGAAAGCAGCCATGTTGTGGCACTTCTGCACTCCCTTTGGGATGCCTTTGGCAGATGAAGTAAGCCTGGAACTCAGGGCTTCCTGGTTAAAGAAATCCAAGCCCTAGGCTGAACCCTAACCCTAACTCTAGGCAGATAAATCAGCCTAGGTATAGGGATGGTGCCAAGGAAAAAGCTGTGAAAGCTGCCATGTTGTTGCACTTTTGTACTCCCCTTGGGATGCCTTGAACAGCTGCAGTGTGCCTGGAGCCCAGGGCTTCCTAGTTTCAAAAATCCTAGCCCTAGGCCTAAGCCTAACAGTAACCCTGGGAAAGTAAATCAGCCTGATGTTAGGTTTCTTGCCAAGGAAAAAGCCGTGAAAGCAGCCATGTTGTGGCACTTTTGCACTCCCTTTTGGATGCCTTTCACAGCTCCAGTGTGCCTGGAACTCAGGGCTTCCTGCTTTTAAAAATCCTAGCCCTAGGCCGAACCCCAACCCTAAGACGAGAAAGGCAAATCAGCCAGGAATTAGGCATGTCCCCAAGGAAAAAGCTGTGGAGGCAGGCATGTTGTGGTACTTTTGCGCTCTTCTTGGCTAGTCCTTCGCAGCTGCTGTGTTCTTGGAACTCAGGGCTTTCTGGTTAATAGACCCTTACCCTAGGCGTAACTCAAACCTTAACCCTAGGAAGGAAAATCAGCCTATGGTTCGGGATGGTCTCATGGAAATATCAGTGGTGGCAGCCAAGTTGCGTCACTTTTGCGCTCCCCTTGGGATGCCTTTTGCAGCTGCAGTGTGCCTGGAGCCCAGGGCTTCCTGGTTTTAAAAGTCCTAGGCCTAAGCCTAACAGTAACCCTAGGAAGGTAAATCAGCCGGGTATTAGGGTTCTTCCTAAGGGAAAAGCCGTGAAAGCAGCCATGTTGTGGCACTTCTGCACTCCCTTTGGGATGCCTTTGGCAGATGAAGTAAGCCTGGAACTCAGGGCTTCCTGGTTAAAGAAATCCAAGCCCTAGGCTGAACCCTAACCCTAACCCTAGGCAGATAAATCAGCCTAGGTATAGGGATGGTGCCAAGGAAAAAGCTGTGAAAGCTGCCATGTTGTTGCACTTTTGTACTCCCCTTGGGATGCCTTGAACAGCTGCAGTGTGCCTGGAGCCCAGGGCTTCCTAGTTTCAAAAATCCTAGCCCTAGGCCTAAGCCTAACAGTAACCCTGGGAAAGTATGTCAGCCTGGTGTTAGGCTTCTTGCCAAGGAAAAAGCCGTGAAAGCAGCCATGTTGTGGCACTTTTGCACTCCCTTTTGGATGCCTTTCACAGCTCCAGTGTGCCTGGAACTCAGGGCTTCCTGCTTTTAAAAATCCTAGCCCTAGGCCGAACCCCAACCCTAAGACGAGAAAGGCAAATCAGCCAGGAATTAGGCATGTCCCCAAGGAAAAAGCTGTGGAGGCAGGCATGTTGTGGTACTTTTGCGCTCTTCTTGGCTAGTCCTTCGCAGCTGCTGTGTTCTTGGAACTCAGGGCTTTCTGGTTAATAGAGCCCTTACCCTAGGCGTAACTCAAACCTTAACCCTAGGAAGGAAAATCAACCTATGGTTCGGGATGGTCTCATGGAAATATCAGTGGTGGCAGCCAAGTTGCGTCACTTTTGCGCTCCCCTTGGGATGCCTTTCACAGCTGCAGTGTGCCTGGAGCCCAGGGCTTCCTGGTTTTAAAAGTCCTAGGCCTAAGCCTAACAGTAACCCTAGGAAGGTAAATCAGCCGGGTATTAGGGTTCTTCCTAAGGGAAAAGCCGTGAAAGCAGCCATGTTGTGGCACTTCTGCACTCCCTTTGGGATGCCTTTGGCAGATGAAGTAAGCCTGGAACTCAGGGCTTCCTGGTTAAAGAAATCCAAGCCCTAGGCTGAACCCTAACCCTAACCCTAGGCAGATAAATCAGCCTAGGTATAGGGATGGTGCCAAGGAAAAAGCTGTGAAAGCTGCCATGTTGTTGCACTTTTGTACTCCCCTTGGGATGCCTTGAACAGCTGCAGTGTGCCTGGAGCCCAGGGCTTCCTAGTTTCAAAAATCCTAGCCCTAGGCCTAAGCCTAACAGTAACCCTGGGAAAGTATGTCAGCCTGGTGTTAGGCTTCTTGCCAAGGAAAAAGCCGTGAAAGCAGCCATGTTGTGGCACTTTTGCACTCCCTTTTGGATGCCTTTCACAGCTCCAGTGTGCCTGGAACTCAGGGCTTCCTGCTTTTAAAAATCCTAGCCCTAGGCCGAACCCCAACCCTAAGACGAGAAAGGCAAATCAGCCAGGAATTAGGCATGTCCCCAAGGAAAAAGCTGTGGAGGCAGGCATGTTGTGGTACTTTTTGCGCTCTTCTTGGCTAGTCCTTCGCAGCTGCTGTGTTCTTGGAACTCAGGGCTTTCTGGTTAATAGAACCCTTACCCTAGGCGTAACTCAAACCTTAACCCTAGGAAGGAAAATCAACCTATGGTTCGGGATGGTCTCATGGAAATATCAGTGGTGGCAGCCAAGTTGCGTCACTTTTGCGCTCCCCTTGGGATGCCTTTCGCAGCTGCAGTGTGCCTGGAGCCCAGGGCTTCCTGGTTTTAAAAGTCCTAGGCCTAAGCCTAACAGTAACCCTAGGAAGGTAAATCAGCCGGGTATTAGGGTTCTTCCTAAGGGAAAAGCCGTGAAAGCAGCCATGTTGTGGCACTTCTGCACTCCCTTTGGGATGCCTTTGGCAGATGAAGTAAGCCTGGAACTCAGGGCTTCCTGGTTAAAGAAATCCAAGCCCTAGGCTGAACCCTAACCCTAACCCTAGGCAGATAAATCAGCCTAGGTATAGGGATGGTGCCAAGGAAAAAGCTGTGAAAGCTGCCATGTTGTTGCACTTTTGTACTCCCCTTGGGATGCCTTGAACAGCTGCAGTGTGCCTGGAGCCCAGGGCTTCCTAGTTTCAAAAATCCTAGCCCTAGGCCTAAGCCTAACAGTAACCCTGGGAAAGTATGTCAGCCTGGTGTTAGGCTTCTTGCCAAGGAAAAAGCCGTGAAAGCAGCCATGTTGTGGCACTTTTGCACTCCCTTTTGGATGCCTTTCACAGCTCCAGTGTGCCTGGAACTCAGGGCTTCCTGATTTTAAAAATCCTAGCCCTAGGCCGAACCCCAACACTAAGACGAGAAAGGCAAATCAGCCAGGAATTAGGCATGTCCCCAAGGAAAAAGCTGTGGAGGCAGGCATGTTGTGCTACTTTTGCGCTCTTCTTGGCTAGTCCTTCGCAGCTGCTGTGTTCTTGGAACTCAGGGCTTTCTGGTTAATAGAGCCCTTACCCTAGGCGTAACTCAAACCTTAACCCTAGGAAGGAAAATCAACCTATGGTTCGGGATGGTCTCATGGAAATATCAGTGGTGGCAGCCAAGTTGCGTCACTTTTGCGCTCCCCTTGGGATGCCTTTTGCAGCTGCAGTGTGCCTGGAGCCCAGGGCTTCCTGGTTTTAAAAGTCCTAGGCCTAAGCCTAACAGTAACCCTAGGAAGGTAAATCAGCCGGGTATTAGGGTTCTTCCTAAGGGAAAAGCCGTGAAAGCAGCCATGTTGTGGCACTTCTGCACTCCCTTTGGGATGCCTTTGGCAGATGAAGTAAGCCTGGAACTCAGGGCTTCCTGGTTAAAGAAATCCAAGCCCTAGGCTGAACCCTAACCCTAACCCTAGGCAGATAAATCAGCCTAGGTATAGGGATGGTGCCAAGGAAAAAGCTGTGAAAGCTGCCATGTTGTTGCACTTTTGTACTCCCCTTGGGATGCCTTGAACAGCTGCAGTGTGCCTGGAGCCCAGGGCTTCCTAGTTTCAAAAATCCTAGCCCTAGGCCTAAGCCTAACAGTAACCCTGGGAAAGTATGTCAGCCTGGTGTTAGGCTTCTTGCCAAGGAAAAAGCCGTGAAAGCAGCCATGTTGTGGCACTTTTGCACTCCCTTTTGGATGCCTTTCACAGCTCCAGTGTGCCTGGAACTCAGGGCTTCCTGCTTTTAAAAATCCTAGCCCTAGGCCGAACCCCAACCCTAAGACGAGAAAGGCAAATCAGCCAGGAATTAGGCATGTCCCCAAGGAAAAAGCTGTGGAGGCAGGCATGTTGTGGTACTTTTGCGCTCTTCTTGGCTAGTCCTTCGCAGCTGCTGTGTTCTTGGAACTCAGGGCTTTCTGGTTAATAGAGCCCTTACCCTAGGCGTAACTCAAACCTTAACCCTAGGAAGGAAAATCAGCCTATGGTTTGGGATGGTCTCATGGAAATATCAGTGGTGGCAGCCAAGTTGCGTCACTTTTGCGCTCCCCTTGGGATGCCTTTTGCAGCTGCAGTGTGCCTGGAGCCCAGGGCTTCCTGGTTTTAAAAGTCCTAGGCCTAAGCCTAACAGTAACCCTAGGAAGGTAAATCAGCCGGGTATTAGGGTTCTTCCTAAGGGAAAAGCCGTGAAAGCAGCCATGTTGTGGCACTTCTGCACTCCCTTTGGGATGCCTTTGGCAGATGAAGTAAGCCTGGAAGTCAGGGCTTCCTGGTTAAAGAAATCCAAGCCCTAGGCTGAACCCTAACCCTAACCCTAGGCAGATAAATCAGCCTTGGTATAGGGATGGTGCCAAGGAAAAAGCTGTGAAAGCTGCCATGTTGTTGCACTTTTGTACTCCCCTTGGGATGCCTTGAACAGCTGCAGTGTGCCTGGAGCCCAGGGCTTCCTAGTTTCAAAAATCCTAGCCCTAGGCCTAAGCCTAACAGTAACCCTGGGAAAGTAAATCAGCCTGATGTTAGGCTTCTTGCCAAGGAAAAAGCCGTGAAAGCAGCCATGTTGTGGCACTTTTGCACTCCCTTTTGGATGCCTTTCACAGCTCCAGTGTGCCTGGAACTCAGGGCTTCCTGCTTTTAAAAATCCTAGCCCTAGGCCGAACCCCAACCCTAAGACGAGAAAGGCAAATCAGCCAGGAATTAGGCATGTCCCCAAGGAAAAAGCTGTGGAGGCAGGCATGTTGTGGTACTTTTGCGCTCTTCTTGGCTAGTCCTTCGCAGCTGCTGTGTTCTTGGAACTCAGGGCTTTCTGGTTAATAGAACCCTTACCCTAGGCGTAACTCAAACCTTAACCCTAGGAAGGAAAATCAACCTATGGTTCGGGATGGTCTCATGGAAATATCAGTGGTGGCAGCCAAGTTGCATCACTTTTGCGCTCCCCTTGGGATGCCTTTCGCAGCTGCAGTGTGCCTGGAGCCCAGGGCTTCCTGGTTTTAAAAGTCCTAGGCCTAAGCCTAACAGTAACCCTAGGAAGGTAAATCAGCCGGGTATTAGGGTTCTTCCTAAGGGAAAAGCCGTGAAAGCAGCCATGTTGTGGCACTTCTGCACTCCCTTTGGGATGCCTTTGGCAGATGAAGTAAGCCTGGAACTCAGGGCTTCCTGGTTAAAAAAATTCAAGCCCTAGGCTGAACCCTAACCCTAACCCTAGGCAGATAAATCAGCCTAGGTATAGGGATGGTGCCAAGGAAAAAGCTGTGAAAGCTGCCATGTTGTTGCACTTTTGTACTCCCCTTGGGATGCCTTGAACAGCTGCAGTGTGCCTGGAGCCCAGGGCTTCCTAGTTTCAAAAATCCTAGCCCTAGGCCTAAGCCTAACAGTAACCCTGGGAAAGTAAATCAGCCTGATGTTAGGCTTCTTGCCAAGGAAAAAGCCGTGAAAGCAGCCATGTTGTGGCACTTTTGCACTCCCTTTTGGATGCCTTTCACAGCTCCAGTGTGCCTGGAACTCAGGGCTTCCTGCTTTTAAAAATCCTAGCCCTAGGCCGAACCCCAACCCTAAGACGAGAAAGGCAAATCAGCCAGGAATTAGGCATGTCCCCAAGGAAAAAGCTGTGGAGGCAGGCATGTTGTGCTACTTTTGCGCTCTTCCTGGCTAGTCCTTCGCAGCTGCTGTGTTCTTGGAACTCAGGGCTTTCTGGTTAATAGAACCCTTACCCTAGGCGTAACTCAAACCTTAAGCCTAGGAAGGAAAATCAGCCTATGGTTCGGGATGGTCTCATGGAAATATCAGTGGTGGCAGCCAAGTTGCGTCACTTTTGCGCTCCCCTTGGGATGCCTTTCGCAGCTGCAGTGTGCCTGGAGCCCAGGGCTTCCTGGTTTTAAAAGTCCTAGGCCTAAGCCTAACAGTAACCCTAGGAAGGAAAATCAGCCGGGTATTAGGGGTCTTCCTAAGGGAAAAGCCGTGAAAGCAGCCATGTTGTGGCACTTCTGCACTCCCTTTGGGATGCCTTTGGCAGATGAAGTAAGCCTGGAACTCAGGGCTTCCTGGTTAAAGAAATCCAAGCCCTAGGCTGAACCCTAACCCTAACCCTAGGCAGATAAATCAGCCTTGGTATAGGGATGGTGCCAAGGAAAAAGCTGTGAAAGCTGCCATGTTGTTGCACTTTTGTACTCCCCTTGGGATGCCTTGAACAGCTGCAGTGTGCCTGGAGCCCAGGGCTTCCTAGTTTCAAAAATCCTAGCCCTAGGCCTAAGCCTAACAGTAACCCTGGGAAAGTATGTCAGCCTGGTGTTAGGCTTCTTTCCAAGGAAAAAGCCGTGAAAGCAGCCATGTTGTGGCACTTTTGCACTCCCTTTTGGATGCCTTTCACAGCTCCAGTGTGCCTGGAACTCAGGGCTTCCTGCTTTTAAAAATCCTAGCCCTAGGCCGAACCCCAACCCTAAGACGAGAAAGGCAAATCAGCCAGGAATTAGGCATGTCCCCAAGGAAAAAGCTGTGGAGGCAGGCATGTTGTGGTACTTTTTGCGCTCTTCTTGGCTAGTCCTTCGCAGCTGCTGTGTTCTTGGAACTCAGGGCTTTCTGGTTAATAGAACCCTTACCCTAGGCGTAACTCAAACCTTAACCCTAGGAAGGAAAATCAACCTATGGTTCGGGATGGTCTCATGGAAATATCAGTGGTGGCAGCCAAGTTGCGTCACTTTTGCGCTCCCCTTGGGATGCCTTTCGCAGCTGCAGTGTGCCTGGAGCCCAGGGCTTCCTGGTTTTAAAAGTCCTAGGCCTAAGCCTAACAGTAACCCTAGGAAGGTAAATCAGCCGGGTATTAGGGTTCTTCCTAAGGGAAAAGCCGTGAAAGCAGCCATGTTGTGGCACTTCTGCACTCCCTTTGGGATGCCTTTGGCAGATGAAGTAAGCCTGGAACTCAGGGCTTCCTGGTTAAAGAAATCCAAGCCCTAGGCTGAACCCTAACCCTAACCCTAGGCAGATAAATCAGCCTAGGTATAGGGATGGTGCCAAGGAAAAAGCTGTGAAAGCTGCCATGTTGTTGCACTTTTGTACTCCCCTTGGGATGCCTTGAACAGCTGCAGTGTGCCTGGAGCCCAGGGCTTCCTAGTTTCAAAAATCCTAGCCCTAGGCCTAAGCCTAACAGTAACCCTGGGAAAGTATGTCAGCCTGGTGTTAGGCTTCTTGCCAAGGAAAAAGCCGTGAAAGCAGCCATGTTGTGGCACTTTTGCACTCCCTTTTGGATGCCTTTCACAGCTCCAGTGTGCCTGGAACTCAGGGCTTCCTGATTTTAAAAATCCTAGCCCTAGGCCGAACCCCAACACTAAGACGAGAAAGGCAAATCAGCCAGGAATTAGGCATGTCCCCAAGGAAAAAGCTGTGGAGGCAGGCATGTTGTGCTACTTTTGCGCTCTTCTTGGCTAGTCCTTCGCAGCTGCTGTGTTCTTGGAACTCAGGGCTTTCTGGTTAATAGACCCTTACCCTAGGCGTAACTCAAACCTTAACCCTAGGAAGGAAAATCAACCTATGGTTCGGGATGGTCTCATGGAAATATCAGTGGTGGCAGCCAAGTTGCGTCACTTTTGCGCTCCCCTTGGGATGCCTTTTGCAGCTGCAGTGTGCCTGGAGCCCAGGGCTTCCTGGTTTTAAAAGTCCTAGGCCTAAGCCTAACAGTAACCCTAGGAAGGTAAATCAGCCGGGTATTAGGGTTCTTCCTAAGGGAAAAGCCGTGAAAGCAGCCATGTTGTGGCACTTCTGCACTCCCTTTGGGATGCCTTTGGCAGATGAAGTAAGCCTGGAACTCAGGGCTTCCTGGTTAAAGAAATCCAAGCCCTAGGCTGAACCCTAACCCTAACCCTAGGCAGATAAATCAGCCTAGGTATAGGGATGGTGCCAAGGAAAAAGCTGTGAAAGCTGCCATGTTGTTGCACTTTTGTACTCCCCTTGGGATGCCTTGAACAGCTGCAGTGTGCCTGGAGCCCAGGGCTTCCTAGTTTCAAAAATCCTAGCCCTAGGCCTAAGCCTAACAGTAACCCTGGGAAAGTATGTCAGCCTGGTGTTAGGCTTCTTGCCAAGGAAAAAGCCGTGAAAGCAGCCATGTTGTGGCACTTTTGCACTCCCTTTTGGATGCCTTTCACAGCTCCAGTGTGCCTGGAACTCAGGGCTTCCTGCTTTTAAAAATCCTAGCCCTAGGCCGAACCCCAACCCTAAGACGAGAAAGGCAAATCAGCCAGGAATTAGGCATGTCCCCAAGGAAAAAGCTGTGGAGGCAGGCATGTTGTGGTACTTTTGCGCTCTTCTTGGCTAGTCCTTCGCAGCTGCTGTGTTCTTGGAACTCAGGGCTTTCTGGTTAATAGAACCCTTACCCTAGGCGTAACTCAAACCTTAACCCTAGGAAGGAAAATCAACCTATGGTTCGGGATGGTCTCATGGAAATATCAGTGGTGGCAGCCAAGTTGCATCACTTTTGCGCTCCCCTTGGGATGCCTTTCGCAGCTGCAGTGTGCCTGGAGCCCAGGGCTTCCTGGTTTTAAAAGTCCTAGGCCTAAGCCTAACAGTAACCCTAGGAAGGTAAATCAGCCGGGTATTAGGGTTCTTCCTAAGGGAAAAGCCGTGAAAGCAGCCATGTTGTGGCACTTCTGCACTCCCTTTGGGATGCCTTTGGCAGATGAAGTAAGCCTGGAACTCAGGGCTTCCTGGTTAAAAAAATTCAAGCCCTAGGCTGAACCCTAACCCTAACCCTAGGCAGATAAATCAGCCTAGGTATAGGGATGGTGCCAAGGAAAAAGCTGTGAAAGCTGCCATGTTGTTGCACTTTTGTACTCCCCTTGGGATGCCTTGAACAGCTGCAGTGTGCCTGGAGCCCAGGGCTTCCTAGTTTCAAAAATCCTAGCCCTAGGCCTAAGCCTAACAGTAACCCTGGGAAAGTAAATCAGCCTGATGTTAGGCTTCTTGCCAAGGAAAAAGCCGTGAAAGCAGCCATGTTGTGGCACTTTTGCACTCCCTTTTGGATGCCTTTCACAGCTCCAGTGTGCCTGGAACTCAGGGCTTCCTGCTTTTAAAAATCCTAGCCCTAGGCCGAACCCCAACCCTAAGACGAGAAAGGCAAATCAGCCAGGAATTAGGCATGTCCCCAAGGAAAAAGCTGTGGAGGCAGGCATGTTGTGCTACTTTTGCGCTCTTCCTGGCTAGTCCTTCGCAGCTGCTGTGTTCTTGGAACTCAGGGCTTTCTGGTTAATAGAACCCTTACCCTAGGCGTAACTCAAACCTTAAGCCTAGGAAGGAAAATCAGCCTATGGTTCGGGATGGTCTCATGGAAATATCAGTGGTGGCAGCCAAGTTGCGTCACTTTTGCGCTCCCCTTGGGATGCCTTTCGCAGCTGCAGTGTGCCTGGAGCCCAGGGCTTCCTGGTTTTAAAAGTCCTAGGCCTAAGCCTAACAGTAACCCTAGGAAGGTAAATCAGCCGGGTATTAGGGTTCTTCCTAAGGGAAAAGCCGTGAAAGCAGCCATGTTGTGGCACTTCTGCACTCCCTTTGGGATGCCTTTGGCAGATGAAGTAAGCCTGGAACTCAGGGCTTCCTGGTTAAAGAAATCCAAGCCCTAGGCTGAACCCTAACCCTAACCCTAGGCAGATAAATCAGCCTTGGTATAGGGATGGTGCCAAGGAAAAAGCTGTGAAAGCTGCCATGTTGTTGCACTTTTGTACTCCCCTTGTGATGCCTTGAACAGCTGCAGTGTGCCTGGAGCCCAGGGCTTCCCAGTTTCAAAAATCCTAGCCCTAGGCCTAAGCCTAACAGTAACCCTGGGAAAGTAAATCAGCCTGATGTTAGGCTTCTTTCCAAGGAAAAAGCCGTGAAAGCAGCCATGTTGTGGCACTTTTGCACTCCCTTTTGGATGCCTTTCACAGCTGCAGTGTGCCTGGAACTCAGGGCTTCCTGCTTTTAAAAATCCTAGCCCTAGGCCCAACCCCAACCCTAAGACGAGAAAGGCAAATCAGCCAGGAATTAGGCATGTCCCCAAGGAAAAAGCTGTGGAGGCAGGCATGTTGTGGTACTTTTGCGCTCTTCTTGGCTAGTCCTTCGCAGCTGCTGTGTTCTTGGAACTCAGGGCTTTCTGGTTAATAGAACCCTTACCCTAGGCGTAACTCAAACCTTAACCCTAGGAAGGAAAATCAACCTATGGTTTGGGATGGTCTCATGGAAATATCAGTGGTGGCAGCCAAGTTGCGTCACTTTTGCGCTCCCCTTGGGATGCCTTTTGCAGCTGCAGTGTGCCTGGAGCCCAGGGCTTCCTGGTTTTAAAAGTCCTAGGCCTAAGCCTAACAGTAACCCTAGGAAGGTAAATCAGCCGGGTATTAGGGTTCTTCCTAAGGGAAAAGCCGTGAAAGCAGCCATGTTGTGGCACTTCTGCACTCCCTTTGGGATGCCTTTGGCAGATGAAGTAAGCCTGGAACTCAGGGCTTCCTGGTTAAAGAAATCCAAGCCCTAGGCTGAACCCTAACCCTAACCCTAGGCAGATAAATCAGCCTAGGTATAGGGATGGTGCCAAGGAAAAAGCTGTGAAAGCTGCCATGTTGTTGCACTTTTGTACTCCCCTTGGGATGCCTTGAACAGCTGCAGTGTGCCTGGAGCCCAGGGCTTCCTAGTTTCAAAAATCCTAGCCCTAGGCCTAAGCCTAACAGTAACCCTGGGAAAGTAAATCAGCCTGATGTTAGGCTTCTTGCCAAGGAAAAAGCCGTGAAAGCAGCCATGTTGTGGCACTTTTGCACTCCCTTTTGGATGCCTTTCACAGCTCCAGTGTGCCTGGAACTCAGGGCTTCCTGCTTTTAAAAATCCTAGCCCTAGGCCGAACCCCAACCCTAAGACGAGAAAGGCAAATCAGCCAGGAATTAGGCATGTCCCCAAGGAAAAAGCTGTGGAGGCAGGCATGTTGTGGTACTTTTGCGCTCTTCTTGGCTAGTCCTTCGCAGCTGCTGTGTTCTTGGAACTCAGGGCTTTCTGGTTAATAGAACCCTTACCCTAGGCGTAACTCAAACCTTAAGCCTAGGAAGGAAAATCAGCCTATGGTTCAGGATGCTCTCATGGAAATATCAGTGGTGGCAGCCAAGTTGCGTCACTTTTGCGCTCCCCTTGGGATGCCTTTTGCAGCTGCAGTGTGCCTGGAGCCCAGGGCTTCCTGGTTTTAAAAGTCCTAGGCCTAAGCCTAACAGTAACCCTAGGAAAGTAAATCAGCCAGGTATTAGGGTTTTTCCTAAGGGAAAAGCCGTGAAAGCAGCCATGTTGTGGCACTTCTGCACTCCCTTTGGGATGCCTTTGGCAGATGAAGTAAGCCTGGAACTCAGGGCTTCCTGGTTAAAGAAATCCAAGCCCTAGGCTGAACCCTAACCCTAACCCTAGGCAGATAAATCAGCCTAGGTATAGGGATGGTGCCAAGGAAAAAGCCGTGAAAGCTGCCATGTTGTTGCACTTTTGTACTCCCCTTGGGATGCCTTGAACAGCTGCAGTGTGCCTGGAGCCCAGGGCTTCCTAGTTTCAAAAATCCTAGCCCTAGGCCTAAGCCTAACAGTAACCGTGGGAAAGTATGTCAGCCTGGTGTTAGGCTTCTTGCCAAGGAAAAAGCCGTGAAAGCAGCCATGTTGTGGCACTTTTGCACTCCCTTTTGGATGCCTTTCACAGCTCCAGTGTGCCTGGAACTCAGGGCTTCCTGCTTTTAAAAATCCTAGCCCTAGGCCGAACCCCAACCCTAAGACGAGAAAGGCAAATCAGCCAGGAATTAGGCATGTCCCCAAGGAAAAAGCTGTGGAGGCAGGCATGTTGTGGTACTTTTGCGCTCTTCTTGGCTAGTCCTTCGCAGCTGCTGTGTTCTTGGAACTCAGGGCTTTCTGGTTAATAGAGCCCTTACCCTAGGCGTAACTCAAACCTTAACCCTAGGAAGGAAAATCAACCTATGGTTCGGGATGGTCTCATGGAAATATCAGTGGTGGCAGCCAAGTTGCGTCACTTTTGCGCTCCCCTTGGGATGCCTTTCGCAGCTGCAGTGTGCCTGGAGCCCAGGGCTTCCTGGTTTTAAAAGTCCTAGGCCTAAGCTTAACAGTAACCCTAGGAAGGTAAATCAGCCGGGTATTAGGGTTCTTCCTAAGGGAAAAGCCGTGAAAGCAGCCATGTTGTGGCACTTCTGCACTCCCTTTGGGATGCCTTTGGCAGATGAAGTAAGCCTGGAACTCAGGGCTTCCTGGTTAAAAAAATGCAAGCCCTAGGCTGAGTCCTAACCCTAACCCTAGGCAGATAAATCAGCCTAGGTATAGGGATGGTGCCAAGGAAAAAGCTGTGAAAGCTGCCATGTTGTTGCACTTTTGTACTCCCCTTGGGATGCCTTGAACAGCTGCAGTGTGCCTGGAGCTAAGGGCTTCCTAGTTTCAAAAATCCTAGCCCTAGGCCTAAGCCTAACAGTAACCCTGGGAAAGTAAATCAGCCTGATGTTAGGCTTCTTGCCAAGGAAAAAGCCGTGAAAGCAGCCATGTTGTGGCACTTTTGCACTCCCTTTTGGATGCCTTTCACAGCTCCAGTGTGCCTGGAACTCAGGGCTTCCTGCTTTTAAAAATCCTAGCCCTAGGCCGAACCCCAACACTAAGACGAGAAAGGCAAATCAGCCAGGAATTAGGCATGTCCCCAAGGAAAAAGCTGTGGAGGCAGGCATGTTGTGCTACTTTTGCGCTCTTCCTGGCTAGTCCTTCGCAGCTGCTGTGTTCTTGGAACTCAGGGCTTTCTGGTTAATAGAACCCTTACCCTAGGCGTAACTCAAACCTTAAGCCTAGGAAGGAAAATCAGCCTATGGTTCGGGATAGTCTCATGGAAATATCAGTGGTGGCAGCCAAGTTGCGTCACTTTTGCGCTCCCCTTGGGATGCCTTTCGCAGCTGCAGTGTGCCTGGAGCCCAGGGCTTCCTGGTTTTAAAAGTCCTAGGCCTAAGCCTAACAGTAACCCTAGGAAGGAAAATCAGCCGGGTATTAGGGTTCTTCCTAAGGGAAAAGCCGTGAAAGCAGCCATGTTGTGGCACTTCTGCACTCCCTTTGGGATGCCTTTGGCAGATGAAGTAAGCCTGGAACTCAGGGCTTCCTGGTTAAAGAAATCCAAGCCCTAGGCTGAACCCTAACCCTAACCCTAGGCAGATAAATCAGCCTAGGTATAGGGATGGTGCCAAGGAAAAAGCTGTGAAAGCTGCCATGTTGTTGCACTTTTGTACTCCCCTTGTGATGCCTTGAACAGCTGCAGTGTGCCTGGAGCCCAGGGCTTCCCAGTTTCAAAAATCCTAGCCCTAGGCCTAAGCCTAACAGTAACCCTGGGAAAGTATTTCAGCCTGGTGTTAGGCTTCTTGCCAAGGAAAAAGCCGTGAAAGCAGCCATGTTGTGGCACTTTTGCACTCCCTTTTGGATGCCTTTCACAGCTGCAGTGTGCCTGGAACTCAGGGCTTCCTGCTTTTAAAAATCCTAGCCCTAGGCCGAACCCCAACCCTAAGACGAGAAAGGCAAATCAGCCAGGAATTAGGCATGTCCCCAAGGAAAAAGCTGTGGAGGCAGGCATGTTGTGGTACTTTTGCGCTCTTCTTGGCTAGTCCTTCGCAGCTGCTGTGTTCTTGGAACTCAGGGCTTTCTGGTTAATAGAGCCCTTACCCTAGGCGTAACTCAAACCTTAACCCTAGGAAGGAAAATCAACCTATGGTTCGGGATGGTCTCATGGAAATATCAGTGGTGGCAGCCAAGTTGCGACACTTTTGCGCTCCCCTTGGGATGCCTTTCGCAGCTGCAGTGTGCACGGAGCCCAGGGCTTCCTGGTTTTAAAAGTCCTAGGCCTAAGCCTAACAGTAACCCTAGGAAGGTAAATCAGCCGGGTATTAGGGTTCTTCCTAAGGGAAAAGCCGTGAAAGCAGCCATGTTGTGGCACTTCTGCACTCCCTTTGGGATGCCTTTGGCAGATGAAGTAAGCCTGGAACTCAGGGCTTCCTGGTTAAAGAAATCCAAGCCCTAGGCTGAACCCTAACCCTAACCCTAGGCAGATAAATCAGCCTAGGTATAGGGATGGTGCCAAGGAAAAAGCTGTGAAAGCTGCCATGTTGTTGCACTTTTGTACTCCCCTTGGGATGCCTTGAACAGCTGCAGTGTGCCTGGAGCTAAGGGCTTCCTAGTTTCAAAAATCCTAGCCCTAGGCCTAAGCCTAACAGTAACCCTGGGAAAGTAAATCAGCCTGATGTTAGGCTTCTTGCCAAGGAAAAAGCCGTGAAAGCAGCCATGTTGTGGCACTTTTGCACCCCCTTTTGGATGCCTTTCACAGCTCCAGTGTGCCTGGAACTCAGGGCTTCCTGCTTTTAAAAATCCTAGCCCTAGGCCGAACCCCAACCCTAAGATGAGAAAGGCAAATCAGCCAGGAATTAGGCATGTCCCCAAGGAAAAAGCTGTGGAGGCAGGCATGTTGTGGTACTTTTGCGCTCTTCTTGGCTAGTCCTTCGCAGCTGCTGTGTTCTTGGAACTCAGGGCTTTCTGGTTAATAGAACCCTTACCCTAGGCGTAACTCAAACCTTAACCCTAGGATGGAAAATCAGCCTATGGTTCAGGATTCTCTCATGGAAATATCAGTGGTGGCAGCCAAGTTGCATCACTTTTGCGCTCCCCTTGGGATGCCTTTTGCAGCTGCAGTGTGCCTGGAGCCCAGGGCTTCCTGGTTTTAAAAGTCCTAGGCCTAAGCCTAACAGTAACCCTAGGAAAGTAAATCAGCCAGGTTTTAGGGTTCTTCCTAAGGGAAAAGCCGTGAAAGCAGCCATGTTGTGGCACTTCTGCACTCCCTTTGGGATGCCTTTGGCAGATGAAGTAAGCCTGGAACTCAGGGCTTCCTGGTTAAAGAAATCCAAGCCCTAGGCTGAACCCTAACCCTAACCCTAGGCAGATAAATCAGCCTAGGTATAGGGATGGTGCCAAGGAAAAAGCTGTGAAAGCTGCCATGTTGTTGCACTTTTGTACTCCCCTTGGGATGCCTTGAACAGCTGCAGTGTGCCTGGAGCCCAGGGCTTCCTAGTTTCAAAAATCCTAGCCCTAGGCCTAAGCCTAACAGTAACCCTGGGAAAGTATGTCAGCCTGGTGTTAGGCTTCTTGCCAAGGAAAAAGCCGTGAAAGCAGCCATGTTGTGGCACTTTTGCACTCCCTTTTGGATGCCTTTCACAGCTCCAGTGTGCCTGGAACTCAGGGCTTCCTGCTTTTAAAAATCCTAGCCCTAGGCCGAACCCCAACCCTAAGACGAGAAAGGCAAATCAGCCAGGAATTAGGCATGTCCCCAAGGAAAAAGCTGTGGAGGCAGGCATGTTGTGGTACTTTTGCGCTCTTCTTGGCTAGTCCTTCGCAGCTGCTGTGTTCTTGGAACTCAGGGCTTTCTGGTTAATAGAGCCCTTACCCTAGGCGTAACTCAAACCTTAACCCTAGGAAGGAAAATCAACCTATGGTTCGGGATGGTCTCATGGAAATATCAGTGGTGGCAGCCAAGTTGCGTCACTTTTGCGCTCCCCTTGGGATGCCTTTCGCAGCTGCAGTGTGCCTGGAGCCCAGGGCTTCCTGGTTTTAAAAGTCCTAGGCCTAAGCCTAACAGTAACCCTAGGAAGGTAAATCAGCCGGGTATTAGGGTTCTTCCTAAGGGAAAAGCCGTGAAAGCAGCCATGTTGTGGCACTTCTGCACTCCCTTTGGGATGCCTTTGGCAGATGAAGTAAGCCTGGAACTCAGGGCTTCCTGGTTAAAGAAATCCAAGCCCTAGGCTGAACCCTAACCCTAACCCTAGGCAGATAAATCAGCCTAGGTACCGGGATGTTGCCAAGGAAAAAGCTGTGAAAGCTGCCATGTTGTTGCACTTTTGTACACCCCTTGGGATGCCTTGAACAGCTGCAGTGTGCCTGGAGCCCAGGGCTTCCCAGTTTCAAAAATCCTAGCCCTAGGCCTAAGCCTAACAGTAACCCTGGGAAAGTTAATCAGCCTGATGTTAGATTTCTTGCCAAGGAAAAAGCCGTGAAAGCAGCCATGTTGTGGCACTTTTGCACTCCCTTTTGGATGCCTTTCACAGCTCCAGTGTGCCTGGAACTCAGGGCTTCCTGATTTTAAAAATCCTAGCCCTAGGCCGAACCGCAACCCTAAGACGAGAAAGGCAAATCAGCCAGGAATTAGGCATGTCCCCAAGGAAAAAGCTGTGGAGGCAGGCATGTTGTGGTACTTTTGCGCTCTTCTTGGCTAGTCCTTCGCAGCTGCTGTGTTCTTGGAACTCAGGGCTTTCTGGTTAATAGAGCCCTTACCCTAGGCGTAACTCAAACCTTAACCCTAGGAAGGAAAATCAGCCTATGGTTCGGGATGGTCTCATGGAAATATCAGTGGTGGCAGCCAAGTTGCGTCACTTTTGCGCTCCCCTTGGGATGCCTTTTGCAGCTGCAGTGTGCCTGGAGCCCAGGGCTTCCTGGTTTTAAAAGTCCTAGGCCTAAGCCTAACAGTAACCCTAGGAAGGTAAATCAGCCGGGTATTAGGGTTCTTCCTAAGGGAAAAGCCGTGAAAGCAGCCATGTTGTGGCACTTCTGCACTCCCTTTGGGATGCCTTTGGCAGATGAAGTAAGCCTGGAACTCAGGGCTTCCTGGTTAAAGAAATCCAAGCCCTAGGCTGAACCCTAACCCTAACCCTAGGCAGATAAATCAGCCTAGGTACCGGGATGGTGCCAAGGAAAAAGCTGTGAAAGCTGCCATGTTGTTGCACTTTTGTACTCCCCTTGGGATGCCTTGAACAGCTGCAGTGTGCCTGGAGCTAAGGGCTTCCTAGTTTCAAAAATCCTAGCCCTTGGCCTAAGCCTAACAGTAACCCTGGGAAAGTAAATCAGCCTGATGTTAGGCTTCTTGCCAAGGAAAAAGCCGTGAAAGCAGCCATGTTGTGGCACTTTTGCACTCCCTTTTGGATGCCTTTCACAGCTCCAGTGTGCCTGGAACTCAGGGCTTCCTGCTTTTAAAAATCCTAGCCCTAGGCCGAACCCCAACCCTAAGACGAGAAAGGCAAATCAGCCAGGAATTAGGCATGTCCCCAAGGAAAAAGCTGTGGAGGCAGGCATGTTGTGGTACTTTTGCGCTCTTCTTGGCTAGTCCTTCGAAGCTGCTGTGTTCTTGGAACTCAGGGCTTTCTGGTTAATAGAACCCTTACCCTAGGCGTAACTCAAACCTTAACCCTAGGAAGGAAAATCAGCCTATGGTTCGGGATGGTCTCATGGAAATATCAGTGGTGGCAGCCAAGTTGCGTCACTTTTGCGCTCCCCTTGGGATGCCTTTTGCAGCTGCAGTGTGCCTGGAGCCCAGGGCTTCCTGGTTTTAAAAGTCCTAGGCCTAAGCCTAACAGTAACCCTAGGAAGGTAAATCAGCCAGGTATTAGGGTTCTTCCTAAGGGAAAAGCCGTGAAAGCAGCCATGTTGTGGTACTTCTGCACTCCCTTTGGGATGCCTTTGGCAGATGAAGTAAGCCTGGAACTCAGGGCTTCCTGGTTAAAGAAATCCAAGCCCTAGGCTGAACCCTAACCCTAACCCTAGGCAGATAAATCAGCCTTGGTATAGGGATGGTGCCAAGGAAAAAGCTGTGAAAGCTGCCATGTTGTTGCACTTTTGTACTCCCCTTGTGATGCCTTGAACAGCTGCAGTGTGCCTGGAGCCCAGGGCTTCCCAGTTTCAAAAATCCTAGCCCTAGGCCTAAGCCTAACAGTAACCCTGGGAAAGTATGTCAGCCTGGTGTTAGGCTTCTTTCCAAGGAAAAAGCCGTGAAAGCAGCCATGTTGTGGCACTTTTGCACTCCCTTTTGGATGCCTTTCACAGCTCCAGTGTGCCTGGAACTCAGGGCTTCCTGCTTTTAAAAATCCTAGCCCTAGGCCGAACCCCAACCCTAAGACGAGAAAGGCAAATCAGCCAGGAATTAGGCATGTCCCCAAGGAAAAAGCTGTGGAGGCAGGCATGTTGTGGTACTTTTGCGCTCTTCTTGGCTAGTCCTTCGCAGCTGCTGTGTTCTTGGAACTCAGGGCTTTCTGGTTAATAGAGCCCTTACCCTAGGCGTAACTCAAACCTTAACCCTAGGAAGGAAAATCAACCTATGGTTCGGGATGGTCTCATGGAAATATCAGTGGTGGCAGCCAAGTTGCGTCACTTTTGCGCTCCCCTTGGGATGCCTTTCGCAGCTGCAGTGTGCCTGGAGCCCAGGGCTTCCTGGTTTTAAAAGTCCTAGGCCTAAGCCTAACAGTAACCCTAGGAAGGTAAATCAGCCGGGTATTAGGGTTCTTCCTAAGGGAAAAGCCGTGAAAGCAGCCATGTTGTGGCACTTCTGCACTCCCTTTGGGATGCCTTTGGCAGATGAAGTAAGCCTGGAACTCAGGGCTTCCTGGTTAAAGAAATCACAGCCCTAGGCTGAACCCTAACCCTAACCCTAGGCAGATCAATCAGCCTAGGTATAGGGATGGTGCCAAGGAAAAAGCTGTGAAAGCTGCCATGTTGTTGCACTTTTGTACTCCCCTTGGGATGCCTTGAACAGCTGCAGTGTGCCTGGAGCCCAGGGCTTCCTAGTTTCAAAAATCCTAGCCCTAGGCCTAAGCCTAACAGTAACCCTGGGAAAGTAAATCAGCCTGATGTTAGGCTTCTTGCCAAGGAAAAAGCCGTGAAAGCAGCCATGTTGTGGCACTTTTGCACTCCCTTTTGGATGCCTTTCACAGCTCCAGTGTGCCTGGAACTCAGGGCTTCCTGCTTTTAAAAATCCTAGCCCTAGGCCGAACCCCAACCCTAAGACGAGAAAGGCAAATCAGCCAGGAATTAGGCATGTCCCCAAGGAAAAAGCTGTGGAGGCAGGCATGTTGTGGTACTTTTGCGCTCTTCTTGGCTAGTCCTTCGCAGCTGCTGTGTTCTTGGAACTCAGGGCTTTCTGGTTAATAGAACCCTTACCCTAGGCGTAACTCAAACCTTAACCCTAGGAAGGAAAATCAGCCTATGGTTCAGGATGCTCTCATGGAAATATCAGTGGTGGCAGCCAAGTTGCGTCACTTTTGCGCTCCCCTTGGGATGCCTTTTGCAGCTGCAGTGTGCCTGGAGCCCAGGGCTTCCTGGTTTTAAAAGTCCTAGGCCTAAGCCTAACAGTAACCCTAGGAAAGTAAATCAGCCAGGTATTAGGGTTCTTCCTAAGGGAAAAGCCGTGAAAGCAGCCATGTTGTGGCACTTCTGCACTCCCTTTGGGATGCCTTTGGCAGATGAAGTAAGCCTGGAACTCAGGGCTTCCTGGTTAAAGAAATCCAAGCCCTAGGCTGAACCCTAACCCTAACCCTAGGCAGATAAATCAGCCTAGGTATAGGGATGGTGCCAAGGAAAAAGCCGTGAAAGCTGCCATGTTGTTGCACTTTTGTACTCCCCTTGGGATGCCTTGAACAGCTGCAGTGTGCCTGGAGCCCAGGGCTTCCTAGTTTCAAAAATCCTAGCCCTAGGCCTAAGCCTAACAGTAACCGTGGGAAAGTATGTCAGCCTGGTGTTAGGCTTCTTGCCAAGGAAAAAGCCGTGAAAGCAGCCATGTTGTGGCACTTTTGCACTCCCTTTTGGATGCCTTTCACAGCTGCAGTGTGCCTGGAACTCAGGGCTTCCTGCTTTTAAAAATCCTAGCCCTAGGCCGAACCCCAACCCTAAGACGAGAAAGGCAAATCAGCCAGGAATTAGGCATGTCCCCAAGGAAAAAGCTGTGGAGGCAGGCATGTTGTGGTACTTTTGCGCTCTTCTTGGCTAGTCCTTCGCAGCTGCTGTGTTCTTGGAACTCAGGGCTTTCTGGTTAATAGAGCCCTTACCCTAGGCGTAACTCAAACCTTAACCCTAGGAAGGAAAATCAACCTATGGTTCGGGATGGTCTCATGGAAATATCAGTGGTGGCAGCCAAGTTGCGTCACTTTTGCGCTCCCCTTGGGATGCCTTTCGCAGCTGCAGTGTGCCTGGAGCCCAGGGCTTCCTGGTTTTAAAAGTCCTAGGCCTAAGCCTAACAGTAACCCTAGGAAGGTAAATCAGCCGGGTATTAGGGTTCTTCCTAAGGGAAAAGCCGTGAAAGCAGCCATGTTGTGGCACTTCTGCACTCCCTTTGGGATGCCTTTGGCAGATGAAGTAAGCCTGGAACTCAGGGCTTCCTGGTTAAAAAAATTCAAGCCCTAGGCTGAGTCCTAACCCTAACCCTAGGCAGATAAATCAGCCTAGGTATAGGGATGGTGCCAAGGAAAAAGCTGTGAAAGCTGCCATGTTGTTGCACTTTTGTACTCCCCTTGGGATGCCTTGAACAGCTGCAGTGTGCCTGGAGCTAAGGGCTTCCTAGTTTCAAAAATCCTAGCCCTAGGCCTAAGCCTAACAGTAACCCTGGGAAAGTAAATCAGCCTGATGTTAGGCTTCTTGCCAAGGAAAAAGCCGTGAAAGCAGCCATGTTGTGGCACTTTTGCACTCCCTTTTGGATGCCTTTCACAGCTGCAGTGTGCCTGGAACTCAGGGCTTCCTGCTTTTAAAAATCCTAGCCCTAGGCCGAACCCCAACCCTAAGACGAGAAAGGCAAATCAGCCAGGAATTAGGCATGTCCCCAAGGAAAAAGCTGTGGAGGCAGGCATGTTGTGCTACTTTTGCGCTCTTCCTGGCTAGTCCTTCGCAGCTGCTGTGTTCTTGGAACTCAGGGCTTTCTGGTTAATAGAACCCTTACCCTAGGCGTAACTCAAACCTTAAGCCTAGGAAGGAAAATCAGCCTATGGTTCGGGATAGTCTCATGGAAATATCAGTGGTGGCAGCCAAGTTGCGTCACTTTTGCGCTCCCCTTGGGATGCCTTTCGCAGCTGCAGTGTGCCTGGAGCCCAGGGCTTCCTGGTTTTAAAAGTCCTAGGCCTAAGCCTAACAGTAACCCTAGGAAGGAAAATCAGCCGGGTATTAGGGTTCTTCCTAAGGGAAAAGCCGTGAAAGCAGCCATGTTGTGGCACTTCTGCACTCCCTTTGGGATGCCTTTGGCAGATGAAGTAAGCCTGGAACTCAGGGCTTCCTGGTTAAAGAAATCCAAGCCCTAGGCTGAACCCTAACCCTAACCCTAGGCAGATAAATCAGCCTAGGTATAGGGATGGTGCCAAGGAAAAAGCCGTGAAAGCTGCCATGTTGTTGCACTTTTGTACTCCCCTTGGGATGCCTTGAACAGCTGCAGTGTGCCTGGAGCCCAGGGCTTCCTAGTTTCAAAAATCCTAGCCCTAGGCCTAAGCCTAACAGTAACCCTGGGAAAGTATGTCAGCCTGGTGTTAGGCTTCTTGCCAAGGAAAAAGCCGTGAAAGCAGCCATGTTGTGGCACTTTTGCACTCCCTTTTGGATGCCTTTCACAGCTGCAGTGTGCCTGGAACTCAGGGCTTCCTGCTTTTAAAAATCCTAGCCCTAGGCCGAACCCCAACCCTAAGACGAGAAAGGCAAATCAGCCCGGAATTAGGCATGTCCCCAAGGAAAAAGCTGTGGAGGCAGGCATGTTGTGGTACTTTTGCGCTCTTCTTGGCTAGTCCTTCGCAGCTGCTGTGTTCTTGGAACTCAGGGCTTTCTGGTTAATAGAGCCCTTACCCTAGGCGTAACTCAAACCTTAACCCTAGGAAGGAAAATCAACCTATGGTTCGGGATGGTCTCATGGAAATATCAGTGGTGGCAGCCAAGTTGCGTCACTTTTGCGCTCCCCTTGGGATGCCTTTCGCAGCTGCAGTGTGCCTGGAGCCCAGGGCTTCCTGGTTTTAAAAGTCCTAGGCCTAAGCCTAACAGTAACCCTAGGAAGGTAAATCAGCCGGGTATTAGGGTTCTTCCTAAGGGAAAAGCCGTGAAAGCAGCCATGTTGTGGCACTTCTGCACTCCCTTTGGGATGCCTTTGGCAGATGAAGTAAGCCTGGAACTCAGGGCTTCCTGGTTAAAGAAATCACAGCCCTAGGCTGAACCCTAACCCTAACCCTAGGCAGATAAATCAGCCTTGGTATAGGGATGGTGCCAAGGAAAAAGCTGTGAAAGCTGCCATGTTGTTGCACTTTTGTACACCCCTTGGGATGCCTTGAACAGCTGCAGTGTGCCTGGAGCCCAGGGCTTCCCAGTTTCAAAAATCCTAGCCCTAGGCCTAAGCCTAACAGTAACCCTGGGAAAGTTAATCAGCCTGATGTTAGATTTCTTGCCAAGGAAAAAGCCGTGAAAGCAGCCATGTTGTGGCACTTTTGCACTCCCTTTTGGATGCCTTTCACAGCTCCAGTGTGCCTGGAACTCAGGGCTTCCTGCTTTTAAAAATCCTAGCCCTAGGCCGAACCGCAACCCTAAGACGAGAAAGGCAAATCAGCCAGGAATTAGGCATGTCCCCAAGGAAAAAGCTGTGGAGGCAGGCATGTTGTGGTACTTTTGCGCTCTTCTTGGCTAGTCCTTCGCAGCTGCTGTGTTCTTGGAACTCAGGGCTTTCTGGTTAATAGAACCCTTACCCTAGGCGTAACTCAAACCTTAACCCTAGGAAGGAAAATCAGCCTATGGTTCGGGATGGTCTCATGGAAATATCAGTGGTGGCAGCCAAGTTGCGTCACTTTTGCGCTCCCCTTGGGATGCCTTTTGCAGCTGCAGTGTGCCTGGAGCCCAGGGCTTCCTGGTTTTAAAAGTCCTAGGCCTAAGCCTAACAGTAACCCTAGGAAGGTAAATCAGCCAGGTATTAGGGTTCTTCCTAAGGGAAAAGCCATGAAAGCAGCCATGTTGTGGCACTTCTGCACTCCCTTTGGGATGCCTTTGGCAGATGAAGTAAGCCTGGAACTCAGGGCTTCCTGGTTAAAGAAATCACAGCCCTAGGCTGAACCCTAACCCTAACCCTAGGCAGATAAATCAGCCTAGGTATAGGGATGGTGCCAAGGAAAAAGCTGTGAAAGCTGCCATGTTGTTGCACTTTTGTACTCCCCTTGGGATGCCTTGAACAGCTGCAGTGTGCCTGGAGCAGAGGGCTTCCTAGTTTCAAAAATCCTAGCCCTAGGCCTAAGCCTAACAGTAACCCTGGGAAAGTATGTCAGCCTGGTGTTAGGCTTCTTGCCAAGGAAAAAGCCGTGAAAGCAGCCATGTTGTGGCACTTTTGCACTCCCTTTTGGATGCCTTTCACAGCTCCAGTGTGCCTGGAACTCAGGGCTTCCTGCTTTTAAAAATCCTAGCCCTAGGCCGAACCCCAACCCTAAGACGAGAAAGGCAAATCAGCCAGGAATTAGGCATGTCCCCAAGGAAAAAGCTGTGGAGGCAGGCATGTTGTGGTACTTTTGCGCTCTTCTTGGCTAGTCCTTCGCAGCTGCTGTGTTCTTGGAACTCAGGGCTTTCTGGTTAATAGAGCCCTTACCCTAGGCGTAACTCAAACCTTAACCCTAGGAAGGAAAATCAACCTATGGTTCGGGATGGTCTCATGGAAATATCAGTGGTGGCAGCCAAGTTGCGTCACTTTTGCGCTCCCCTTGGGATGCCTTTCGCAGCTGCAGTGTGCCTGGAGCCCAGGGCTTCCTGGTTTTAAAAGTCCTAGGCCTAAGCCTAACAGTAACCCTAGGAAGGTAAATCAGCCGGGTATTAGGGTTCTTCCTAAGGGAAAAGCCGTGAAAGCAGCCATGTTGTGGCACTTCTGCACTCCCTTTGGGATGCCTTTGGCAGATGAAGTAAGCCTGGAACTCAGGGCTTCCTGGTTAAAAAAATTCAAGCCCTAGGCTGAACCCTAACCCTAATCCTAGGCAGATAAATCAGCCTAGGTATAGGGATGGTGCCAAGGAAAAAGCTGTGAAAGCTGCCATGTTGTTGCACTTTTGTACTCCCCCTGGGATGACTTGAACAGCTGCAGTGTGCCTGGAGCTAAGGGCTTCCTAGTTTTAAAAATCCTAGACCTAGGCCTAAGCCTAACAGTAACCCTGGGAAGGTAAATCAGCCTGGTGTTAGGCGTCTTGCCAAGGAAAAAGCCGTGAAAGCAGCCATGTTGTGGCACTTTTGCACTCCCTTTTGGATGCCTTTCACAGCTCCAGTGTGCCTGGAACTCAGGGCTTCCTGATTTTAAAAATCCTAGCCCTAGGCCTAAGCCTAACAGTAACCCTGGGAAAGTTAATCAGCCTGATGTTAGATTTCTTGCCAAGGAAAAAGCCGTGAAAGCAGCCATGTTGTGGCACTTTTGCACTCCCTTTTGGATGCCTTTCACAGCTCCAGTGTGCCTGGAACTCAGGGCTTCCTGATTTTAAAAATCCTAGCCCTAGGCCGAACCGCAACCCTAAGACGAGAAAGGCAAATCAGCCAGGAATTAGGCATGTCCCCAAGGAAAAAGCTGTGGAGGCAGGCATGTTGTGGTACTTTTGCGCTCTTCTTGGCTAGTCCTTCGAAGCTGCTGTGTTCTTGGAACTCAGGGCTTTCTGGTTAATAGAACCCTTACCCTAGGCGTAACTCAAACCTTAACCCTAGGAAGGAAAATCAGCCTATGGTTCGGGATGGTCTCATGGAAATATCAGTGGTGGCAGCCAAGTTGCGTCACTTTTGCGCTCCCCTTGGGATGCCTTTTGCAGCTGCAGTGTGCCTGGAGCCCAGGGCTTCCTGGTTTTAAAAGTCCTAGGCCTAAGCCTAACAGTAACCCTAGGAAGGTAAATCAGCCAGGTATTAGGGTTCTTCCTAAGGGAAAAGCCATGAAAGCAGCCATGTTGTGGCACTTCTGCACTCCCTTTGGGATGCCTTTGGCAGATGAAGTAAGCCTGGAACTCAGGGCTTCCTGGTTAAAGAAATCACAGCCCTAGGCTGAACCCTAACCCTAACCCTAGGCAGATAAATCAGCCTAGGTATAGGGATGGTGCCAAGGAAAAAGCTGTGAAAGCTGCCATGTTGTTGCACTTTTGTACTTCCCTTGGGATGCCTTGAACAGCTGCAGTGTGCCTGGAGCAGAGGGCTTCCTAGTTTCAAAAATCCTAGCCCTAGGCCTAAGCCTAACAGTAACCCTGGGAAAGTATGTCAGCCTGGTGTTAGGCTTCTTGCCAAGGAAAAAGCCGTGAAAGCAGCCATGTTGTGGCACTTTTGCACTCCCTTTTGGATGCCTTTCACAGCTCCAGTGTGCCTGGAACTCAGGGCTTCCTGCTTTTAAAAATCCTAGCCCTAGGCCGAACCCCAACCCTAAGACGAGAAAGGCAAATCAGCCAGGAATTAGGCATGTCCCCAAGGAAAAAGCTGTGGAGGCAGGCATGTTGTGGTACTTTTGCGCTCTTCTTGGCTAGTCCTTCGCAGCTGCTGTGTTCTTGGAACTCAGGGCTTTCTGGTTAATAGAGCCCTTACCCTAGGCGTAACTCAAACCTTAACCCTAGGAAGGAAAATCAACCTATGGTTCGGGATGGTCTCATGGAAATATCAGTGGTGGCAGCCAAGTTGCGTCACTTTTGCGCTCCCCTTGGGATGCCTTTCGCAGCTGCAGTGTGCCTGGAGCCCAGGGCTTCCTGGTTTTAAAAGTCCTAGGCCTAAGCCTAACAGTAACCCTAGGAAGGTAAATCAGCCGGGTATTAGGGTTCTTCCTAAGGGAAAAGCCGTGAAAGCAGCCATGTTGTGGCACTTCTGCACTCCCTTTGGGATGCCTTTGGCAGATGAAGTAAGCCTGGAACTCAGGGCTTCCTGGTTAAAAAAATTCAAGCCCTAGGCTGAACCCTAACCCTAATCCTAGGCAGATAAATCAGCCTAGGTATAGGGATGGTGCCAAGGAAAAAGCTGTGAAAGCTGCCATGTTGTTGCACTTTTGTACTCCCCCTGGGATGACTTGAACAGCTGCAGTGTGCCTGGAGCTAAGGGCTTCCTAGTTTTAAAAATCCTAGACCTAGGCCTAAGCCTAACAGTAACCCTGGGAAGGTAAATCAGCCTGGTGTTAGGCGTCTTGCCAAGGAAAAAGCCGTGAAAGCAGCCATGTTGTGGCACTTTTGCACTCCCTTTTGGATGCCTTTCACAGCTGCAGTGTGCCTGGAACTCAGGGCTTCCTGCTTTTAAAAATCCTAGCCCTAGGCCGAACCCCAACCCTAAGACGAGAAAGGCAAATCAGCCAGGAATTAGGCATGTCCCCAAGGAAAAAGCTGTGGAGGCAGGCATGTTGTGGTACTTTTGCGCTCTTCTTGGCTAGTCCTTCGCAGCTGCTGTGTTCTTGGAACTCAGGGCTTTCTGGTTAATAGAGCCCTTACCCTAGGCGTAACTCAAACCTTAACCCTAGGAAGGAAAATCAACCTATGGTTCGGGATGGTCTCATGGAAATATCAGTGGTGGCAGCCAAGTTGCGTCACTTTTGCGCTCCCCTTGGGATGCCTTTCGCAGCTGCAGTGTGCCTGGAGCCCAGGGCTTCCTGGTTTTAAAAGTCCTAGGCCTAAGCCTAACAGTAACCCTAGGAAGGTAAATCAGCCGGGTATTAGGGTTCTTCCTAAGGGAAAAGCCGTGAAAGCAGCCATGTTGTGGCACTTCTGCACTCCCTTTGGGATGCCTTTGGCAGATGAAGTAAGCCTGGAACTCAGGGCTTCCTGGTTAAAAAAATTCAAGCCCTAGGCTGAGTCCTAACCCTAACCCTAGGCAGATAAATCAGCCTAGGTATAGGGATGGTGCCAAGGAAAAAGCTGTGAAAGCTGCCATGTTGTTGCACTTTTGTACTCCCCTTGGGATGCCTTGAACAGCTGCAGTGTGCCTGGAGCTAAGGGCTTCCTAGTTTCAAAAATCCTAGCCCTAGGCCTAAGCCTAACAGTAACCCTGGGAAAGTAAATCAGCCTGATGTTAGGCTTCTTGCCAAGGAAAATGCCGTGAAAGCAGCCATGTTGTGGCACTTTTGCACTCCCTTTTGGATGCCTTTCACAGCTGCAGTGTGCCTGGAACTCAGGGCTTCCTGCTTTTAAAAATCCTAGCCCTAGGCCGAACCCCAACCCTAAGACGAGAAAGGCAAATCAGCCAGGAATTAGGCATGTCCCCAAGGAAAAAGCTGTGGAGGCAGGCATGTTGTGCTACTTTTGCGCTCTTCCTGGCTAGTCCTTCGCAGCTGCTGTGTTCTTGGAACTCAGGGCTTTCTGGTTAATAGAACCCTTACCCTAGGCGTAACTCAAACCTTAAGCCTAGGAAGGAAAATCAGCCTATGGTTCGGGATAGTCTCATGGAAATATCAGTGGTGGCAGCCAAGTTGCGTCACTTTTGCGCTCCCCTTGGGATGCCTTTCGCAGCTGCAGTGTGCCTGGAGCCCAGGGCTTCCTGGTTTTAAAAGTCCTAGGCCTAAGCCTAACAGTAACCCTAGGAAGGAAAATCAGCCGGGTATTAGGGTTCTTCCTAAGGGAAAAGCCGTGAAAGCAGCCATGTTGTGGCACTTCTGCACTCCCTTTGGGATGCCTTTGGCAGATGAAGTAAGCCTGGAACTCAGGGCTTCCTGGTTAAAGAAATCCAAGCCCTAGGCTGAACCCTAACCCTAACCCTAGGCAGATAAATCAGCCTAGGTATAGGGATGGTGCCAAGGAAAAAGCTGTGAAAGCTGCCATGTTGTTGCACTTTTGTACTCCCCTTGGGATGCCTTGAACAGCTGCAGTGTGCCTGGAGCTAAGGGCTTCCTAGTTTCAAAAATCCTAGCCCTAGGCCTAAGCCTAACAGTAACCCTGGGAAGGTAAATCAGCCTGGTGTTAGGCTTCTTGCCAAGGAAAAAGCCGTGAAAGCAGCCATGTTGTGGCACTTTTGCACTCCCTTTTGGATGCCTTTCACAGCTCCAGTGTGCCTGGAACTCAGGGCTTCCTGCTTTTAAAAATCCTAGCCCTAGGCCGAACCCCAACCCTAAGACGAGAAAGGCAAATCAGCCAGGAATTAGGCATGTCCCCAAGGAAAAAGCTGTGGAGGCAGGCATGTTGTGGTACTTTTGCGCTCTTCTTGGCTAGTCCTTCGCAGCTGCTGTGTTCTTGGAACTCAGGGCTTTCTGGTTAATAGAACCCTTACCCTAGGCGTAACTCAAACCTTAACCCTAGGAAGGAAAATCAGCCTATGGTTCAGGATTCTCTCATGGAAATATCAGTGGTGGCAGCCAAGTTGCATCACTTTTGCGCTCCCCTTGGGATGCCTTTCGCAGCTGCAGTGTGCCTGGAGCCCAGGGCTTCCTGGTTTTAAAAGTCCTAGGCCTAAGCCTAACAGTAACCCTAGGAAAGTAAATCAGCCAGGTATTAGGGTTCTTCCTAAGGGAAAAGCCGTGAAAGCAGCCATGTTGTGGCACTTCTGCACTCCCTTTGGGATGCCTTTGGCAGATGAAGTAAGCCTGGAACTCAGGGCTTCCTGGTTAAAGAAATCCAAGCCCTAGGCTGAACCCTAACCCTAACCCTAGGCAGATAAATCAGCCTAGGTATAGGGATGGTGCCAAGGAAAAAGCCGTGAAAGCTGCCATGTTGTTGCACTTTTGTACTCCCCTTGGGATGCCTTGAACAGCTGCAGTGTGCCTGGAGCCCAGGGCTTCCTAGTTTCAAAAATCCTAGCCCTAGGCCTAAGCCTAACAGTAACCCTGGGAAAGTATGTCAGCCTGGTGTTAGGCTTCTTGCCAAGGAAAAAGCCGTGAAAGCAGCCATGTTGTGGCACTTTTGCACTCCCTTTTGGATGCCTTTCACAGCTGCAGTGTGCCTGGAACTCAGGGCTTCCTGCTTTTAAAAATCCTAGCCCTAGGCCGAACCCCAACCCTAAGACGAGAAAGGCAAATCAGCCCGGAATTAGGCATGTCCCCAAGGAAAAAGCTGTGGAGGCAGGCATGTTGTGGTACTTTTGCGCTCTTCTTGGCTAGTCCTTCGCAGCTGCTGTGTTCTTGGAACTCAGGGCTTTCTGGTTAATAGAGCCCTTACCCTAGGCGTAACTCAAACCTTAACCCTAGGAAGGAAAATCAACCTATGGTTCGGGATGGTCTCATGGAAATATCAGTGGTGGCAGCCAAGTTGCGTCACTTTTGCGCTCCCCTTGGGATGCCTTTCGCCGCTGCAGTGTGCCTGGAGCCCAGGGCTTCCTGGTTTTAAAAGTCCTAGGCCTAAGCCTAACAGTAACCCTAGGAAGGTAAATCAGCCGGGTATTAGGGTTCTTCCTAAGGGAAAAGCCGTGAAAGCAGCCATGTTGTGGCACTTCTGCACTCCCTTTGGGATGCCTTTGGCAGATGAAGTAAGCCTGGAACTCAGGGCTTCCTGGTTAAAGAAATCACAGCCCTAGGCTGAACCCTAACCCTAACCCTAGGCAGATAAATCAGCCTTGGTATAGGGATGGTGCCAAGGAAAAAGCTGTGAAAGCTGCCATGTTGTTGCACTTTTGTACACCCCTTGGGATGCCTTGAACAGCTGCAGTGTGCCTGGAGCCCAGGGCTTCCCAGTTTCAAAAATCCTAGCCCTAGGCCTAAGCCTAACAGTAACCCTGGGAAAGTTAATCAGCCTGATGTTAGATTTCTTGCCAAGGAAAAAGCCGTGAAAGCAGCCATGTTGTGGCACTTTTGCACTCCCTTTTGGATGCCTTTCACAGCTCCAGTGTGCCTGGAACTCAGGGCTTCCTGATTTTAAAAATCCTAGCCCTAGGCCGAACCGCAACCCTAAGGCGAGAAAGGCAAATCAGCCAGGAATTAGGCATGTCCCCAAGGAAAAAGCTGTGGAGGCAGGCATGTTGTGGTACTTTTGCGCTCTTCTTGGCTAGTCCTTCGAAGCTGCTGTGTTCTTGGAACTCAGGGCTTTCTGGTTAATAGAACCCTTACCCTAGGCGTAACTCAAACCTTAACCCTAGGAAGGAAAATCAGCCTATGGTTCGGGATGGTCTCATGGAAATATCAGTGGTGGCAGCCAAGTTGCGTCACTTTTGCGCTCCCCTTGGGATGCCTTTTGCAGCTGCAGTGTGCCTGGAGCCCAGGGCTTCCTGGTTTTAAAAGTCCTAGGCCTAAGCCTAACAGTAACCCTAGGAAGGTAAATCAGCCAGGTATTAGGGTTCTTCCTAAGGGAAAAGCCATGAAAGCAGCCATGTTGTGGCACTTCTGCACTCCCTTTGGGATGCCTTTGGCAGATGAAGTAAGCCTGGAACTCAGGGCTTCCTGGTTAAAGAAATCACAGCCCTAGGCTGAACCCTAACCCTAACCCTAGGCAGATAAATCAGCCTAGGTATAGGGATGGTGCCAAGGAAAAAGCTGTGAAAGCTGCCATGTTGTTGCACTTTTGTACTCCCCTTGGGATGCCTTGAACAGCTGCAGTGTGCCTGGAGCAGAGGGCTTCCTAGTTTCAAAAATCCTAGCCCTAGGCCTAAGCCTAACAGTAACCCTGGGAAAGTATGTCAGCCTGGTGTTAGGCTTCTTGCCAAGGAAAAAGCCGTGAAAGCAGCCATGTTGTGGCACTTTTGCACTCCCTTTTGGATGCCTTTCACAGCTCCAGTGTGCCTGGAACTCAGGGCTTCCTGCTTTTAAAAATCCTAGCCCTAGGCCGAACCCCAACCCTAAGACGAGAAAGGCAAATCAGCCAGGAATTAGGCATGTCCCCAAGGAAAAAGCTGTGGAGGCAGGCATGTTGTGGTACTTTTGCGCTCTTCTTGGCTAGTCCTTCGCAGCTGCTGTGTTCTTGGAACTCAGGGCTTTCTGGTTAATAGAGCCCTTACCCTAGGCGTAACTCAAACCTTAACCCTAGGAAGGAAAATCAACCTATGGTTCGGGATGGTCTCATGGAAATATCAGTGGTGGCAGCCAAGTTGCGTCACTTTTGCGCTCCCCTTGGGATGCCTTTCGCAGCTGCAGTGTGCCTGGAGCCCAGGGCTTCCTGGTTTTAAAAGTCCTAGGCCTAAGCCTAACAGTAACCCTAGGAAGGTAAATCAGCCGGGTATTAGGGTTCTTCCTAAGGGAAAAGCCGTGAAAGCAGCCATGTTGTGGCACTTCTGCACTCCCTTTGGGATGCCTTTGGCAGATGAAGTAAGCCTGGAACTCAGGGCTTCCTGGTTAAAAAAATTCAAGCCCTAGGCTGAACCCTAACCCTAATCCTAGGCAGATAAATCAGCCTAGGTATAGGGATGGTGCCAAGGAAAAAGCTGTGAAAGCTGCCATGTTGTTGCACTTTTGTACTCCCCCTGGGACGACTTGAACAGCTGCAGTGTGCCTGGAGCTAAGGGCTTCCTAGTTTTAAAAATCCTAGACCTAGGCCTAAGCCTAACAGTAACCCTGGGAAGGTAAATCAGCCTGGTGTTAGGCGTCTTGCCAAGGAAAAAGCCGTGAAAGCAGCCATGTTGTGGCACTTTTGCACTCCCTTTTGGATGCCTTTCACAGCTCCAGTGTGCCTGGAACTCAGGGCTTCCTGATTTTAAAAATCCTAGCCCTATGCCTAAGCCTAACAGTAACCCTGGGAAAGTTAATCAGCCTGATGTTAGATTTCTTGCCAAGGAAAAAGCCGTGAAAGCAGCCATGTTGTGGCACTTTTGCACTCCCTTTTGGATGCCTTTCACAGCTCCAGTGTGCCTGGAACTCAGGGCTTCCTGATTTTAAAAATCCTAGCCCTAGGCCGAACCGCAACCCTAAGACGAGAAAGGCAAATCAGCCAGGAATTAGGCATGTCCCCAAGGAAAAAGCTGTGGAGGCAGGCATGTTGTGGTACTTTTGCGCTCTTCTTGGCTAGTCCTTCGAAGCTGCTGTGTTCTTGGAACTCAGGGCTTTCTGGTTAATAGAACCCTTACCCTAGGCGTAACTCAAACCTTAACCCTAGGAAGGAAAATCAGCCTATGGTTCGGGATGGTCTCATGGAAATATCAGTGGTGGCAGCCAAGTTGCGTCACTTTTGCGCTCCCCTTGGGATGCCTTTTGCAGCTGCAGTGTGCCTGGAGCCCAGGGCTTCCTGGTTTTAAAAGTCCTAGGCCTAAGCCTAACAGTAACCCTAGGAAGGTAAATCAGCCAGGTATTAGGGTTCTTCCTAAGGGAAAAGCCATGAAAGCAGCCATGTTGTGGCACTTCTGCACTCCCTTTGGGATGCCTTTGGCAGATGAAGTAAGCCTGGAACTCAGGGCTTCCTGGTTAAAGAAATCACAGCCCTAGGCTGAACCCTAACCCTAACCCTAGGCAGATAAATCAGCCTAGGTATAGGGATGGTGCCAAGGAAAAAGCTGTGAAAGCTGCCATGTTGTTGCACTTTTGTACTCCCCTTGGGATGCCTTGAACAGCTGCAGTGTGCCTGGAGCAGAGGGCTTCCTAGTTTCAAAAATCCTAGCCCTAGGCCTAAGCCTAACAGTAACCCTGGGAAAGTATGTCAGCCTGGTGTTAGGCTTCTTGCCAAGGAAAAAGCCGTGAAAGCAGCCATGTTGTGGCACTTTTGCACTCCCTTTTGGATGCCTTTCACAGCTCCAGTGTGCCTGGAACTCAGGGCTTCCTGCTTTTAAAAATCCTAGCCCTAGGCCGAACCCCAACCCTAAGACGAGAAAGGCAAATCAGCCAGGAATTAGGCATGTCCCCAAGGAAAAAGCTGTGGAGGCAGGCATGTTGTGGTACTTTTGCGCTCTTCTTGGCTAGTCCTTCGCAGCTGCTGTGTTCTTGGAACTCAGGGCTTTCTGGTTAATAGAGCCCTTACCCTAGGCGTAACTCAAACCTTAACCCTAGGAAGGAAAATCAACCTATGGTTCGGGATGGTCTCATGGAAATATCAGTGGTGGCAGCCAAGTTGCGTCACTTTTGCGCTCCCCTTGGGATGCCTTTCGCAGCTGCAGTGTGCCTGGAGCCCAGGGCTTCCTGGTTTTAAAAGTCCTAGGCCTAAGCCTAACAGTAACCCTAGGAAGGTAAATCAGCCGGGTATTAGGGTTCTTCCTAAGGGAAAAGCCGTGAAAGCAGCCATGTTGTGGCACTTCTGCACTCCCTTTGGGATGCCTTTGGCAGATGAAGTAAGCCTGGAACTCAGGGCTTCCTGGTTAAAGAAATCCAAGCCCTAGGCTGAACCCTAACCCTAACCCTAGGCAGATAAATCAGCCTAGGTATAGGGATGGTGCCAAGGAAAAAGCTGTGAAAGCTGCCATGTTGTTGCACTTTTGTACTCCCCTTGGGATGCCTTGAACAGCTGCAGTGTGCCTGGAGCCCAGGGCTTCCCAGTTTCAAAAATCCTAGCCCTAGGCCTAAGCCTAACAGTAACCCTGGGAAAGTTAATCAGCCTGATGTTAGGTTTCTTGCCAAGGAAAAAGCCGTGAAAGCAGCCATGTTGTGGCACTTTTGCACTCCCTTTTGGATGCCTTTCACAGCTCCAGTGTGCCTGGAACTCAGGAATTCCTGATTTTAAAAATCCTAGCCCTAGGCCGAACCCCAACCCTAAGACGAGAAAGGCAAATCAGCCAGGAATTAGGCATGTCCCCAAGGAAAAAGCTGTGGAGGCAGGCATGTTGTGGTACTTTTGTGCTCTTCTTGGCTAGTCCTTCGCAGCTGCTGTGTTCTTGGAACTCAGGGCTTTCTGGTTAATAGAGCCCTTACCCTAGGCGTAACTCAAACCTTAACCCTAGGAAGGAAAATCAACCTATGGTTCAGGATGGTCTCATGGAAATATCAGTGGTGGCAGCCAAGTTGCGTCACTTTTGCGCTCCCCTTGGGATGCCTTTCGCAGCTGCAGTGTGCCTGGAGCCCAGGGCTTCCTGGTTTTAAAAGTCCTAGGCCTAAGCCTAACAGTAACCCTAGGAAGGTAAATCAGCCGGGTATTAGGGTTCTTCCTAAGGGAAAAGCCGTGAAAGCAGCCATGTTGTGGCACTTCTGCACTCCCTTTGGGATGCCTTTGGCAGATGAAGTAAGCCTGGAACTCACGGCTTCCTGGTTAAAGAAATCCAAGCCCTAGGCTGAACCCTAACCCTAACCCTAGGCAGATAAATCAGCCTAGGTATAGGGATGGTGCCAAGGAAAAAGCTGTGAAAGCTTCCATGTTGTTGCACTTTTGTACTCCCCTTGGGATGCCTTGAACAGCTGCAGTGTGCCTGGAGCCCAGGGCTTCCTAGTTTCAAAAATCCTAGCCCTAGGCCTAAGCCTAACAGTAACCCTGGGAAGGTAAATCAGCCGGGTGTTAGGCGTCTTGCCAAGGAAAAAGCCGTGAAAGCAGCCATGTTGTGGCACTTTTGCACTCCCTTTTGGATGCCTTTCACAGCTCCAGTGTGCCTGGAACTCAGGGCTTCCTGCTTTTAAAAATCCTAGCCCTAGGCCGAACCCCAACCCTAAGACGAGAAAGGCAAATCAGCCAGGAATTAGGCATGTCCCCAAGGAAAAAGCTGTGGAGGCAGGCATGTTGTGGTACTTTTGCGCTCTTCTTGGCTAGCCCTTCGCAGCTGCTGTGTTCTTGGAACTCAGGGCTTTCTGGTTAATAGAACCCTTACCCTAGGCGTAACTCAAACCTTAACCCTAGGAAGGAAAATCAGCCTATGGTTCGGGATGGTCTCATGGAAATATCAGTGGTGGCAGCCAAGTTGCGTCACTTTTGCGCTCCCCTTGGGATGCCTTTTGCAGCTGCAGTGTGCCTGGAGCCCAGGGCTTCCTGGTTTTAAAAGTCCTAGGCCTAAGCCTAACAGTAACCCTAGGAAGGTAAATCAGCCGGGTATTAGGGTTCTTCCTAAGGGAAAAGCCGTGAAAGCAGCCATGTTGTGGCACTTCTGCACTCCCTTTGGGATGCCTTTGGCAGATGAAGTAAGCCTGGAACTCAGGGCTTCCTGGTTAAAGAAATCCAAGCCCTAGGCTGAACCCTAACCCTAACCCTAGGCAGATAAATCAGCCTAGGTATAGGGATGGTGCCAAGGAAAAAGCTGTGAAAGCTGCCATGTTGTTGCACTTTTGTACTCCCCTTGGGATGCCTTGAACAGCTGCAGTGTGCCTGGAGCCCAGGGCTTCCTAGTTTCAAAAATCCTAGCCCTAGGCCTGAGCCTAACAGTAACCCTGGGAAAGTAAATCAGCCTGATGTTAGGCTTCTTGCCAAGGAAAAAGCCGTGAAAGCAGCCATGTTGTGGCACTTTTGCACTCCCTTTTGGATGCCTTTCACAGCTCCAGTGTGCCTGGAACTCAGGGCTTCCTGCTTTTAAAAATCCTAGCCCTAGGCCGAACCCCAACCCTAAGACGAGAAAGGCAAATCAGCCAGGAATTAGGCATGTCCCCAAGGAAAAAGCTGTGGAGGCAGGCATGTTGTGGTACTTTTGCGCTCTTCTTGGCTAGTCCTTCGCAGCTGCTGTGTTCTTGGAACTCAGGGCTTTCTGGTTAATAGAACCCTTACCCTAGGCGTAACTCAAACCTTAACCCTAGGAAGGAAAATCAGCCTATGGTTCGGGATGGTCTCATGGAAATATCAGTGGTGGCAGCCAAGTTGCGTCACTTTTGCGCTCCCCTTGGGATGCCTTTCGCAGCTGCAGTGTGCCTGGAGCCCAGGGCTTCCTGGTTTTAAAAGTCCTAGGCCTAAGCCTAACAGTAACCCTAGGAAGGTAAATCAGCCGGGTATTAGGGTTCTTCCTAAGGGAAAAGCCGTGAAAGCAGCCATGTTGTGGCACTTCTGCACTCCCTTTGGGATGCCTTTGGCAGATGAAGTAAGCCTGGAACTCAGGGCTTCCTGGTTAAAGAAATCCAAGCCCTAGGCTGAACCCTAACCCTAACCCTAGGCAGATAAATCAGCCTAGGTATAGGGATGGTGCCAAGGAAAAAGCTGTGAAAGCTGCCATGTTGTTGCACTTTTGTACTCCCCTTGGGATGCCTTGAACAGCTGCAGTGTGCCTGGAGCCCAGGGCTTCCTAGTTTCAAAAATCCTAGCCCTAGGCCTAAGCCTAACAGTAACCCTGGGAAGGTAAATCAGCCGGGTGTTAGGCGTCTTGCCAAGGAAAAAGCCGTGAAAGCAGCCATGTTGTGGCACTTTTGCACTCCCTTTTGGATGCCTTTCACAGCTCCAGTGTGCCTGGAACTCAGGGCTTCCTGCTTTTAAAAATCCTAGCCCTAGGCCGAACCCCAACCCTAAGACGAGAAAGGCAAATCAGCCAGGAATTAGGCATGTCCCCAAGGAAAAAGCTGTGGAGGCAGGCATGTTGTGGTACTTTTGCGCTCTTCTTGGCTAGTCCTTCGCAGCTGCTGTGTTCTTGGAACTCAGGGCTTTCTGGTTTATAGAACCCTTACCCTAGGCGTAACTCAAACCTTAACCCTAGGAAGGAAAATCAGCCTATGGTTCGGGATGGTCTCATGGAAATATCAGTGGTGGCAGCCAAGTTGCGTCACTTTTGCGCTCCCCTTGGGATGCCTTTTGCAGCTGCAGTGTGCCTGGAGCCCAGGGCTTCCTGGTTTTAAAAGTCCTAGGCCTAAGCCTAACAGTAACCCTAGGAAGGTAAATCAGCCGGGTATTAGGGTTCTTCCTAAGGGAAAAGCCGTGAAAGCAGCCATGTTGTGGCACTTCTGCACTCCCTTTGGGATGCCTTTGGCAGATGAAGTAAGCCTGGAACTCAGGGCTTCCTGGTTAAAGAAATCCAAGCCCTAGGCTGAACCCTAACCCTAACCCTAGGCAGATAAATCAGCCTAGGTATAGGGATGGTGCCAAGGAAAAAGCTGTGAAAGCTGCCATGTTGTTGCACTTTTGTACTCCCCTTGGGATGCCTTGAACAGCTGCAGTGTGCCTGGAGCCCAGGGCTTCCTAGTTTCAAAAATCCTAGCCCTAGGCCTGAGCCTAACAGTAACCCTGGGAAAGTAAATCAGCCTGATGTTAGGCTTCTTGCCAAGGAAAAAGCCGTGAAAGCAGCCATGTTGTGGCACTTTTGCACTCCCTTTTGGATGCCTTTCACAGCTCCAGTGTGCCTGGAACTCAGGGCTTCCTGCTTTTAAAAATCCTAGCCCTAGGCCGAACCCCAACCCTAAGACGAGAAAGGCAAATCAGCCAGGAATTAGGCATGTCCCCAAGGAAAAAGCTGTGGAGGCAGGCATGTTGTGGTACTTTTGCGCTCTTCTTGGCTAGTCCTTCGCAGCTGCTGTGTTCTTGGAACTCAGGGCTTTCTGGTTAATAGAACCCTTACCCTAGGCGTAACTCAAACCTTAACCCTAGGAAGGAAAATCAGCCTATGGTTCGGGATGGTCTCATGGAAATATCAGTGGTGGCAGCCAAGTTGCGTCACTTTTGCGCTCCCCTTGGGATGCCTTTTGCAGCTGCAGTGTGCCTGGAGCCCAGGGCTTCCTGGTTTTAAAAGTCCTAGGCCTAAGCCTAACAGTAACCCTAGGAAGGTAAATCAGCCGGGTATTAGGGTTCTTCCTAAGGGAAAAGCCGTGAAAGCAGCCATGTTGTGGCACTTCTGCACTCCCTTTGGGATGCCTTTGGCAGATGAAGTAAGCCTGGAACTCAGGGCTTCCTGGTTAAAGAAATCCAAGCCCTAGGCTGAACCCTAACCCTAACCCTAGGCAGATAAATCAGCCTAGGTATAGGGATGGTGCCAAGGAAAAAGCTGTGAAAGCTGCCATGTTGTTGCACTTTTGTACTCCCCTTGGGATGCCTTGAACAGCTGCAGTGTGCCTGGAGCCCAGGGATTCCTAGTTTTAAAAATCCTAGCCCTAGGCCTAAGCCTAACAGTAACCCTGGGAAGGTAAATCAGCCTGGTGTTAGGCGTCTTGCCAAGGAAAAAGCCGTGAAAGCAGCCATGTTGTGGCACTTTTGCACTCCCTTTTGGATGCCTTTCACAGCTCCAGTGTGCCTGGAACTCAGGGCTTCCTGCTTTTAAAAATCCTAGCCCTAGGCCGAACCCCAACCCTAAGACGAGAAAGGCAAATCAGCCAGGAATTAGGCATGTCCCCAAGGAAAAAGCTGTGGAGGCAGGCATGTTGTGGTACTTTTGCGCTCTTCTTGGCTAGTCCTTCGCAGCTGCTGTGTTCTTGGAACTCAGGGCTTTCTGGTTAATAGAACCCTTACCCTAGGCGTAACTCAAACCTTAACCCTAGGAAGGAAAATCAGCCTATGGTTCGGGATGGTCTCATGGAAATATCAGTGGTGGCAGCCAAGTTGCGTCACTTTTGCGCTCCCCTTGGGATGCCTTTTGCAGCTGCAGTGTGCCTGGAGCCCAGGGCTTCCTGGTTTTAAAAGTCCTAGGCCTAAGCCTAACAGTAACCCTAGGAAGGTAAATCAGCCGGGTATTAGGGTTCTTCCTAAGGGAAAAGCCGTGAAAGCAGCCATGTTGTGGCACTTCTGCACTCCCTTTGGGATGCCTTTGGCAGATGAAGTAAGCCTGGAACTCAGGGCTTCCTGGTTAAAGAAATCCAAGCCCTAGGCTGAACCCTAACCCTAACCCTAGGCAGATAAATCAGCCTAGGTATAGGGATGGTGCCAAGGAAAAAGCTGTGAAAGCTGCCATGTTGTTGCACTTTTGTACTCCCCTTGGGATGCCTTGAACAGCTGCAGTGTGCCTGGAGCCCAGGGCTTCCTAGTTTCAAAAATCCTAGCCCTAGGCCTAAGCCTAACAGTAACCCTGGGAAAGTATGTCAGCCTGGTGTTAGGCTTCTTGCCAAGGAAAAAGCCGTGAAAGCAGCCATGTTGTGGCACTTTTGCACTCCCTTTTGGATGCCTTTCACAGCTCCAGTGTGCCTGGAACTCAGGGCTTCCTGCTTTTAAAAATCCTAGCCCTAGGCCGAACCCCAACCCTAAGACGAGAAAGGCAAATCAGCCAGGAATTAGGCATGTCCCCAAGGAAAAAGCTGTGGAGGCAGGCATGTTGTGGTACTTTTGCGCTCTTCTTGGCTAGTCCTTCGCAGCTGCTGTGTTCTTGGAACTCAGGGCTTTCTGGTTAATAGAGCCCTTACCCTAGGCGTAACTCAAACCTTAACCCTAGGAAGGAAAATCAACCTATGGTTCGGGATGGTCTCATGGAAATATCAGTGGTGGCAGCCAAGTTGCGTCACTTTTGCGCTCCCCTTGGGATGCCTTTTGCAGCTGCAGTGTGCCTGGAGCCCAGGGCTTCCTGGTTTTAAAAGTCCTAGGCCTAAGCCTAACAGTAACCCTAGGAAGGTAAATCAGCCGGCTATTAGGGTTCTTCCTAAGGGAAAAGCCGTGAAAGCAGCCATGTTGTGGCACTTCTGCACTCCCTTTGGGATGCCTTTGGCAGATGAAGTAAGCCTGGAACTCAGGGCTTCCTGGTTAAAAAAATTCAAGCCCTAGGCTGAGCCCTAACCCTAACCCTAGGCAGATAAATCAGCCTAGGTATAGGGATGGTGCCAAGGAAAAAGCTGTGAAAGCTGCCATGTTGTTGCACTTTTGTACTCCCCTTGGGATGCCTTGAACAGCTGCAGTGTGCCTGGAGCTAAGGGCTTCCTAGTTTTAAAAATCCTAGCCCTAGGCCTAAGCCTAACAGTAACCCTGGGAAGGTAAATCAGCCTGGTGTTAGGCGTCTTGCCAAGGAAAAAGCCGTGAAAGCAGCCATGTTGTGGCACTTTTGCACTCCCTTTTGGATGCCTTTCACAGCTCCAGTGTGCCTGGAACTCAGGGCTTCCTGCTTTTAAAAATCCTAGCCCTAGGCCGAACCCCAACCCTAAGACGAGAAAGGCAAATCAGCCAGGAATTAGGCATGTCCCCAAGGAAAAAGCTGTGGAGGCAGGCATGTTGTGGTACTTTTGCGCTCTTCTTGGGTAGTCCTTCGCAGCTGCTGTGTTCTTGGAACTCAGGGCTTTCTGGTTAATAGAACCCTTACCCTAGGCGTAACTCAAACCTTAACCCTAGGAAGGAAAATCAGCCTATGGTTCGGGATGGTCTCATGGAAATATCAGTGGTGGCAGCCAAGTTGCGTCACTTTTGCGCTCCCCTTGGGATGCCTTTTGCAGCTGCAGTGTGCCTGGAGCCCAGGGCTTCCTGGTTTTAAAAGTCCTAGGCCTAAGCCTAACAGTAACCCTAGGAAGGTAAATCAGCCGGGTATTAGGGTTCTTCCTAAGGGAAAAGCCGTGAAAGCAGCCATGTTGTGGCACTTCTGCACTCCCTTTGGGATGCCTTTGGCAGATGAAGTAAGCCTGGAACTCAGGGCTTCCTGGTTAAAGAAATCCAAGCCCTAGGCTGAACCCTAACCCTAACCCTAGGCAGATAAATCAGCCTAGGTATAGGGATGGTGCCAAGGAAAAAGCTGTGAAAGCTGCCATGTTGTTGCACTTTTGTACTCCCCTTGGGATGCCTTGAACAGCTGCAGTGTGCCTGGAGCCCAGGGCTTCCTAGTTTCAAAAATCCTAGCCCTAGGCCTAAGCCTAACAGTAACCCTGGGAAAGTATGTCAGCCTGATGTTAGGCTTCTTGCCAAGGAAAAAGCCGTGAAAGCAGCCATGTTGTGGCACTTTTGCACTCCCTTTTGGATGCCTTTCACAGCTCCAGTGTGCCTGGAACTCAGGGCTTCCTGCTTTTAAAAATCCTAGCCCTAGGCCGAACCCCAACCCTAAGACGAGAAAGGCAAATCAGCCAGGAATTAGGCATGTCCCCAAGGAAAAAGCTGTGGAGGCAGGCATGTTGTGGTACTTTTGCGCTCTTCTTGGCTAGTCCTTCGCAGCTGCTGTGTTCTTGGAACTCAGGGCTTTCTGGTTAATAGAGCCCTTACCCTAGGCGTAACTCAAACCTTAACCCTAGGAAGGAAAATCAACCTATGGTTCGGGATGGTCTCATGGAAATATCAGTGGTGGCAGCCAAGTTGCGTCACTTTTGCGCTCCCCTTGGGATGCCTTTTGCAGCTGCAGTGTGCCTGGAGCCCAGGGCTTCCTGGTTTTAAAAGTCCTAGGCCTAAGCCTAACAGTAACCCTAGGAAGGTAAATCAGCCGGGTATTAGGGTTCTTCCTAAGGGAAAAGCCGTGAAAGCAGCCATGTTGTGGCACTTCTGCACTCCCTTTGGGATGCCTTTGGCAGATGAAGTAAGCCTGGAACTCAGGGCTTCCTGGTTAAAAAAATTCAAGCCCTAGGCTGAACCCTAACCCTAACCCTAGGCAGATAAATCAGCCTAGGTATAGGGATGGTGCCAAGGAAAAAGCTGTGAAAGCTGCCATGTTGTTGCACTTTTGTACTCCCCTTGGGATGCCTTGAACAGCTGCAGTGTGCCTGGAGCTAAGGGCTTCCTAGTTTCAAAAATCCTAGCCCTAGGCCTGAGCCTAACTGTAACCCTGGGAAAGTAAGTCAGCCTGGTGTTAGGCGTCTTGCCAAGGAAAAAGCCGTGAAAGCAGCCATGTTGTGGCACTTTTGCACTCCCTTTTGGATGCCTTTCACAGCTCCAGTGTGCCTGGAACTCAGGGCTTCCTGCTTTTAAAAATCCTAGCCCTAGGCCGAACCCCAACCCTAAGACGAGAAAGGCAAATCAGCCAGGAATTAGGCATGTCCCCAAGGAAAAAGCTGTGGAGGCAGGCATGTTGTGGTACTTTTGCGCTCTTCTTGGGTAGTCCTTCGCAGCTGCTGTGTTCTTGGAACTCAGGGCTTTCTGGTTAATAGAACTCTTACCCTAGGCGTAACTCAAACCTTAACCCTAGGAAGGAAAATCAGCCTATGGTTCGGGATGGTCTCATGGAAATATCAGTGGTGGCAGCCAAGTTGCATCACTTTTGCGCTCCCCTTGGGATGCCTTTTGCAGCTGCAGTGTGCCTGGAGCCCAGGGCTTCCTGGTTTTAACAGTCCTAGGCCTAAGCCTAACAGTAACCCTAGGAAGGTAAATCAGCCGGGTATTAGGGTTCTTCCTAAGGGAAAAGCCGTGAAAGCAGCCATGTTGTGGCACTTCTGCACTCCCTTTGGGATGCCTTTGGCAGATGAAGTAAGCCTGGAACTCAGGGCTTCCTGGTTAAAGAAATCCAAGCCCTAGGCTGAACCCTAACCCTAACCCTAGGCAGATAAATCAGCCTAGGTATAGGGATGGTGCCAAGGAAAAAGCTGTGAAAGCTGCCATGTTGTTGCACTTTTGTACTCCCCTTGGGATGCCTTGAACAGCTGCAGTGTGCCTGGAGCCCAGGGATTCCTAGTTTTAAAAATCCTAGCCCTAGGCCTAAGCCTAACAGTAACCCTGGGAAGGTAAATCAGCCTGGTGTTAGGCGTCTTGCCAAGGAAAAAGCCGTGAAAGCAGCCATGTTGTGGCACTTTTGCACTCCCTTTTGGATGCCTTTCACAGCTCCAGTGTGCCTGGAACTCAGGGCTTCCTGCTTTTAAAAATCCTAGCCCTAGGCCGAACCCCAACCCTAAGACGAGAAAGGCAAATCAGCCAGGAATTAGGCATGTCCCCAAGGAAAAAGCTGTGGAGGCAGGCATGTTGTGGTACTTTTGCGCTCTTCTTGGCTAGTCCTTCGCAGCTGCTGTGTTCTTGGAACTCAGGGCTTTCTGGTTAATAGAACCCTTACCCTAGGCGTAACTCAAACCTTAACCCTAGGAAGGAAAATCAGCCTATGGTTCGGGATGGTCTCATGGAAATATCAGTGGTGGCAGCCAAGTTGCGTCACTTTTGCGCTCCCCTTGGGATGCCTTTTGCAGCTGCAGTGTGCCTGGAGCCCAGGGCTTCCTGGTTTTAAAAGTCCTAGGCCTAAGCCTAACAGTAACCCTAGGAAGGTAAATCAGCCGGGTATTAGGGTTCTTCCTAAGGGAAAAGCCGTGAAAGCAGCCATGTTGTGGCACTTCTGCACTCCCTTTGGGATGCCTTTGGCAGATGAAGTAAGCCTGGAACTCAGGGCTTCCTGGTTAAAGAAATCCAAGCCCTAGGCTGAACCCTAACCCTAACCCTAGGCAGATAAATCAGCCTAGGTATAGGGATGGTGCCAAGGAAAAAGCTGTGAAAGCTGCCATGTTGTTGCACTTTTGTACTCCCCTTGGGATGCCTTGAACAGCTGCAGTGTGCCTGGAGCCCAGGGCTTCCTAGTTTCAAAAATCCTAGCCCTAGGCCTAAGCCTAACAGTAACCCTGGGAAAGTATGTCAGCCTGGTGTTAGGCTTCTTGCCAAGGAAAAAGCCGTGAAAGCAGCCATGTTGTGGCACTTTTGCACTCCCTTTTGGATGCCTTTCACAGCTCCAGTGTGCCTGGAACTCAGGGCTTCCTGCTTTTAAAAATCCTAGCCCTAGGCCGAACCCCAACCCTAAGACGAGAAAGGCAAATCAGCCAGGAATTAGGCATGTCCCCAAGGAAAAAGCTGTGGAGGCAGGCATGTTGTGGTACTTTTGCGCTCTTCTTGGCTAGTCCTTCGCAGCTGCTGTGTTCTTGGAACTCAGGGCTTTCTGGTTAATAGAGCCCTTACCCTAGGCGTAACTCAAACCTTAACCCTAGGAAGGAAAATCAACCTATGGTTCGGGATGGTCTCATGGAAATATCAGTGGTGGCAGCCAAGTTGCGTCACTTTTGCGCTCCCCTTGGGATGCCTTTTGCAGCTGCAGTGTGCCTGGAGCCCAGGGCTTCCTGGTTTTAAAAGTCCTAGGCCTAAGCCTAACAGTAACCCTAGGAAGGTAAATCAGCCGGGTATTAGGGTTCTTCCTAAGGGAAAAGCCGTGAAAGCAGCCATGTTGTGGCACTTCTGCACTCCCTTTGGGATGCCTTTGGCAGATGAAGTAAGCCTGGAACTCAGGGCTTCCTGGTTAAAAAAATTCAAGCCCTAGGCTGAGCCCTACCCCTAACCCTAGGCAGATAAATCAGCCTAGGTATAGGGATGGTGCCAAGGAAAAAGCTGTGAAAGCTGCCATGTTGTTGCACTTTTGTACTCCCCTTGGGATGCCTTGAACAGCTGCAGTGTGCCTGGAGCTAAGGGCTTCCTAGTTTTAAAAATCCTAGCCCTAGGCCTAAGCCTAACAGTAACCCTGGGAAGGTAAATCAGCCTGGTGTTAGGCGTCTTGCCAAGGAAAAAGCCGTGAAAGCAGCCATGTTGTGGCACTTTTGCACTCCCTTTTGGATGCCTTTCACAGCTCCAGTGTGCCTGGAACTCAGGGCTTCCTGCTTTTAAAAATCCTAGCCCTAGGCCGAACCCCAACCCTAAGACGAGAAAGGCAAATCAGCCAGGAATTAGGCATGTCCCCAAGGAAAAAGCTGTGGAGGCAGGCATGTTGTGGTACTTTTGCGCTCTTCTTGGGTAGTCCTTCGCAGCTGCTGTGTTCTTGGAACTCAGGGCTTTCTGGTTAATAGAACCCTTACCCTAGGCGTAACTCAAACCTTAACCCTAGGAAGGAAAATCAGCCTATGGTTCGGGATGGTCTCATGGAAATATCAGTGGTGGCAGCCAAGTTGCGTCACTTTTGCGCTCCCCTTGGGATGCCTTTTGCAGCTGCAGTGTGCCTGGAGCCCAGGGCTTCCTGGTTTTAAAAGTCCTAGGCCTAAGCCTAACAGTAACCCTAGGAAGGTAAATCAGCCGGGTATTAGGGTTCTTCCTAAGGGAAAAGCCGTGAAAGCAGCCATGTTGTGGCACTTCTGCACTCCCTTTGGGATGCCTTTGGCAGATGAAGTAAGCCTGGAACTCAGGGCTTCCTGGTTAAAGAAATCCAAGCCCTAGGCTGAACCCTAACCCTAACCCTAGGCAGATAAATCAGCCTAGGTATAGGGATGGTGCCAAGGAAAAAGCTGTGAAAGCTGCCATGTTGTTGCACTTTTGTACTCCCCTTGGGATGCCTTGAACAGCTGCAGTGTGCCTGGAGCCCAGGGCTTCCTAGTTTCAAAAATCCTAGCCCTAGGCCTAAGCCTAACAGTAACCCTGGGAAAGTATGTCAGCCTGATGTTAGGCTTCTTGCCAAGGAAAAAGCCGTGAAAGCAGCCATGTTGTGGCACTTTTGCACTCCCTTTTGGATGCCTTTCACAGCTCCAGTGTGCCTGGAACTCAGGGCTTCCTGCTTTTAAAAATCCTAGCCCTAGGCCGAACCCCAACCCTAAGACGAGAAAGGCAAATCAGCCAGGAATTAGGCATGTCCCCAAGGAAAAAGCTGTGGAGGCAGGCATGTTGTGGTACTTTTGCGCTCTTCTTGGCTAGTCCTTCGCAGCTGCTGTGTTCTTGGAACTCAGGGCTTTCTGGTTAATAGAGCCCTTACCCTAGGCGTAACTCAAACCTTAACCCTAGGAAGGAAAATCAACCTATGGTTCGGGATGGTCTCATGGAAATATCAGTGGTGGCAGCCAAGTTGCGTCACTTTTGCGCTCCCCTTGGGATGCCTTTTGCAGCTGCAGTGTGCCTGGAGCCCAGGGCTTCCTGGTTTTAAAAGTCCTAGGCCTAAGCCTAACAGTAACCCTAGGAAGGTAAATCAGCCGGGTATTAGGGTTCTTCCTAAGGGAAAAGCCGTGAAAGCAGCCATGTTGTGGCACTTCTGCACTCCCTTTGGGATGCCTTTGGCAGATGAAGTAAGCCTGGAACTCAGGGCTTCCTGGTTAAAAAAATTCAAGCCCTAGGCTGAGCCCTAACCCTAACCCTAGGCAGATAAATCAGCCTAGGTATAGGGATGGTGCCAAGGAAAAAGCTGTGAAAGCTGCCATGTTGTTGCACTTTTGTACTCCCCTTGGGATGCCTTGAACAGCTGCAGTGTGCCTGGAGCTAAGGGCTTCCTAGTTTTAAAAATCCTAGCCCTAGGCCTAAGCCTAACAGTAACCCTGGGAAGGTAAATCAGCCTGGTGTTAGGCGTCTTGCCAAGGAAAAAGCCGTGAAAGCAGCCATGTTGTGGCACTTTTGCACTCCCTTTTGGATGCCTTTCACAGCTCCAGTGTGCCTGGAACTCAGGGCTTCCTGCTTTTAAAAATCCTAGCCCTAGGCCGAACCCCAACCCTAAGACGAGAAAGGCAAATCAGCCAGGAATTAGGCATGTCCCCAAGGAAAAAGCTGTGGAGGCAGGCATGTTGTGGTACTTTTGCGCTCTTCTTGGGTAGTCCTTCGCAGCTGCTGTGTTCTTGGAACTCAGGGCTTTCTGGTTAATAGAACCCTTACCCTAGGCGTAACTCAAACCTTAACCCTAGGAAGGAAAATCAGCCTATGGTTCGGGATGGTCTCATGGAAATATCAGTGGTGGCAGCCAAGTTGCGTCACTTTTGCGCTCCCCTTGGGATGCCTTTTGCAGCTGCAGTGTGCCTGGAGCCCAGGGCTTCCTGGTTTTAAAAGTCCTAGGCCTAAGCCTAACAGTAACCCTAGGAAGGTAAATCAGCCGGGTATTAGGGTTCTTCCTAAGGGAAAAGCCGTGAAAGCAGCCATGTTGTGGCACTTCTGCACTCCCTTTGGGATGCCTTTGGCAGATGAAGTAAGCCTGGAACTCAGGGCTTCCTGGTTAAAGAAATCCAAGCCCTAGGCTGAACCCTAACCCTAACCCTAGGCAGATAAATCAGCCTAGGTATAGGGATGGTGCCAAGGAAAAAGCTGTGAAAGCTGCCATGTTGTTGCACTTTTGTACTCCCCTTGGGATGCCTTGAACAGCTGCAGTGTGCCTGGAGCCCAGGGCTTCCTAGTTTCAAAAATCCTAGCCCTAGGCCTAAGCCTAACAGTAACCCTGGGAAAGTATGTCAGCCTGATGTTAGGCTTCTTGCCAAGGAAAAAGCCGTGAAAGCAGCCATGTTGTGGCACTTTTGCACTCCCTTTTGGATGCCTTTCACAGCTCCAGTGTGCCTGGAACTCAGGGCTTCCTGCTTTTAAAAATCCTAGCCCTAGGCCGAACCCCAACCCTAAGACGAGAAAGGCAAATCAGCCAGGAATTAGGCATGTCCCCAAGGAAAAAGCTGTGGAGGCAGGCATGTTGTGGTACTTTTGCGCTCTTCTTGGCTAGTCCTTCGCAGCTGCTGTGTTCTTGGAACTCAGGGCTTTCTGGTTAATAGAGCCCTTACCCTAGGCGTAACTCAAACCTTAACCCTAGGAAGGAAAATCAACCTATGGTTCGGGATGGTCTCATGGAAATATCAGTGGTGGCAGCCAAGTTGCGTCACTTTTGCGCTCCCCTTGGGATGCCTTTTGCAGCTGCAGTGTGCCTGGAGCCCAGGGCTTCCTGGTTTTAAAAGTCCTAGGCCTAAGCCTAACAGTAACCCTAGGAAGGTAAATCAGCCGGGTATTAGGGTTCTTCCTAAGGGAAAAGCCGTGAAAGCAGCCATGTTGTGGCACTTCTGCACTCCCTTTGGGATGCCTTTGGCAGATGAAGTAAGCCTGGAACTCAGGGCTTCCTGGTTAAAAAAATTCAAGCCCTAGGCTGAACCCTAACCCTAACCCTAGGCAGATAAATCAGCCTAGGTATAGGGATGGTGCCAAGGAAAAAGCTGTGAAAGCTGCCATGTTGTTGCACTTTTGTACTCCCCTTGGGATGCCTTGAACAGCTGCAGTGTGCCTGGAGCTAAGGGCTTCCTAGTTTCAAAAATCCTAGCCCTAGGCCTGAGCCTAACTGTAACCCTGGGAAAGTAAGTCAGCCTGGTGTTAGGCGTCTTGCCAAGGAAAAAGCCGTGAAAGCAGCCATGTTGTGGCACTTTTGCACTCCCTTTTGGATGCCTTTCACAGCTCCAGTGTGCCTGGAACTCAGGGCTTCCTGCTTTTAAAAATCCTAGCCCTAGGCCGAACCCCAACCCTAAGACGAGAAAGGCAAATCAGCCAGGAATTAGGCATGTCCCCAAGGAAAAAGCTGTGGAGGCAGGCATGTTGTGGTACTTTTGCGCTCTTCTTGGGTAGTCCTTCGCAGCTGCTGTGTTCTTGGAACTCAGGGCTTTCTGGTTAATAGAACCCTTACCCTAGGCGTAACTCAAACCTTAACCCTAGGAAGGAAAATCAGCCTATGGTTCGGGATGGTCTCATGGAAATATCAGTGGTGGCAGCCAAGTTGCGTCACTTTTGCGCTCCCCTTGGGATGCCTTTTGCAGCTGCAGTGTGCCTGGAGCCCAGGGCTTCCTGGTTTTAACAGTCCTAGGCCTAAGCCTAACAGTAACCCTAGGAAGGTAAATCAGCCGGGTATTAGGGTTCTTCCTAAGGGAAAAGCCGTGAAAGCAGCCATGTTGTGGCACTTCTGCACTCCCTTTGGGATGCCTTTGGCAGATGAAGTAAGCCTGGAACTCAGGGCTTCCTGGTTAAAGAAATCCAAGCCCTAGGCTGAACCCTAACCCTAACCCTAGGCAGATAAATCAGCCTAGGTATAGGGATGGTGCCAAGGAAAAAGCTGTGAAAGCTGCCATGTTGTTGCACTTTTGTACTCCCCTTGGGATGCCTTGAACAGCTGCAGTGTGCCTGGAGCCCAGGGATTCCTAGTTTTAAAAATCCTAGCCCTAGGCCTAAGCCTAACAGTAACCCTGGGAAGGTAAATCAGCCTGGTGTTAGGCGTCTTGCCAAGGAAAAAGCCGTGAAAGCAGCCATGTTGTGGCACTTTTGCACTCCCTTTTGGATGCCTTTCACAGCTCCAGTGTGCCTGGAACTCAGGGCTTCCTGCTTTTAAAAATCCTAGCCCTAGGCCGAACCCCAACCCTAAGACGAGAAAGGCAAATCAGCCAGGAATTAGGCATGTCCCCAAGGAAAAAGCTGTGGAGGCAGGCATGTTGTGGTACTTTTGCGCTCTTCTTGGCTAGTCCTTCGCAGCTGCTGTGTTCTTGGAACTCAGGGCTTTCTGGTTAATAGAACCCTTACCCTAGGCGTAACTCAAACCTTAACCCTAGGAAGGAAAATCAGCCTATGGTTCGGGATGGTCTCATGGAAATATCAGTGGTGGCAGCCAAGTTGCGTCACTTTTGCGCTCCCCTTGGGATGCCTTTTGCAGCTGCAGTGTGCCTGGAGCCCAGGGCTTCCTGGTTTTAAAAGTCCTAGGCCTAAGCCTAACAGTAACCCTAGGAAGGTAAATCAGCCGGGTATTAGGGTTCTTCCTAAGGGAAAAGCCGTGAAAGCAGCCATGTTGTGGCACTTCTGCACTCCCTTTGGGATGCCTTTGGCAGATGAAGTAAGCCTGGAACTCAGGGCTTCCTGGTTAAAGAAATCCAAGCCCTAGGCTGAACCCTAACCCTAACCCTAGGCAGATAAATCAGCCTAGGTATAGGGATGGTGCCAAGGAAAAAGCTGTGAAAGCTGCCATGTTGTTGCACTTTTGTACTCCCCTTGGGATGCCTTGAACAGCTGCAGTGTGCCTGGAGCCCAGGGCTTCCTAGTTTCAAAAATCCTAGCCCTAGGCCTAAGCCTAACAGTAACCCTGGGAAAGTATGTCAGCCTGGTGTTAGGCTTCTTGCCAAGGAAAAAGCCGTGAAAGCAGCCATGTTGTGGCACTTTTGCACTCCCTTTTGGATGCCTTTCACAGCTCCAGTGTGCCTGGAACTCAGGGCTTCCTGCTTTTAAAAATCCTAGCCCTAGGCCGAACCCCAACCCTAAGACGAGAAAGGCAAATCAGCCAGGAATTAGGCATGTCCCCAAGGAAAAAGCTGTGGAGGCAGGCATGTTGTGGTACTTTTGCGCTCTTCTTGGCTAGTCCTTCGCAGCTGCTGTGTTCTTGGAACTCAGGGCTTTCTGGTTAATAGAGCCCTTACCCTAGGCGTAACTCAAACCTTAACCCTAGGAAGGAAAATCAACCTATGGTTCGGGATGGTCTCATGGAAATATCAGTGGTGGCAGCCAAGTTGCGTCACTTTTGCGCTCCCCTTGGGATGCCTTTTGCAGCTGCAGTGTGCCTGGAGCCCAGGGCTTCCTGGTTTTAAAAGTCCTAGGCCTAAGCCTAACAGTAACCCTAGGAAGGTAAATCAGCCGGGTATTAGGGTTCTTCCTAAGGGAAAAGCCGTGAAAGCAGCCATGTTGTGGCACTTCTGCACTCCCTTTGGGATGCCTTTGGCAGATGAAGTAAGCCTGGAACTCAGGGCTTCCTGGTTAAAAAAATTCAAGCCCTAGGCTGAACCCTAACCCTAACCCTAGGCAGATAAATCAGCCTAGGTATAGGGATGGTGCCAAGGAAAAAGCTGTGAAAGCTGCCATGTTGTTGCACTTTTGTACTCCCCTTGGGATGCCTTGAACAGCTGCAGTGTGCCTGGAGCTAAGGGCTTCCTAGTTTTAAAAATCCTAGCCCTAGGCCTAAGCCTAACAGTAACCCTGGGAAGGTAAATCAGCCTGGTGTTAGGCGTCTTGCCAAGGAAAAAGCCGTGAAAGCAGCCATGTTGTGGCACTTTTGCACTCCCTTTTGGATGCCTTTCACAGCTCCAGTGTGCCTGGAACTACGGGCTTCCTGCTTTTAAAAATCCTAGCCCTAGGCCGAACCCCAACCCTAAGACGAGAAAGGCAAATCAGCCAGGAATTAGGCATGTCCCCAAGGAAAAAGCTGTGGAGGCAGGCATGTTGTGGTACTTTTGCGCTCTTCTTGGCTAGTCCTTCGCAGCTGCTGTGTTCTTGGAACTCAGGGCTTTCTGGTTAATAGAGCCCTTACCCTAGGCGTAACTCAAACCTTAACCCTAGGAAGGAAAATCAACCTATGGTTCGGGATGGTCTCATGGAAATATCAGTGGTGGCAGCCAAGTTGCGTCACTTTTGCGCTCCCCTTGGGATGCCTTTTGCAGCTGCAGTGTGCCTGGAGCCCAGGGCTTCCTGGTTTTAAAAGTCCTAGGCCTAAGCCTAACAGTAACCCTAGGAAGGTAAATCAGCCGGGTATTAGGGTTCTTCCTAAGGGAAAAGCCGTGAAAGCAGCCATGTTGTGGCACTTCTGCACTCCCTTTGGGATGCCTTTGGCAGATGAAGTAAGCCTGGAACTCAGGGCTTCCTGGTTAAAAAAATTCAAGCCCTAGGCTGAACCCTAACCCTAACCCTAGGCAGATAAATCAGCCTAGGTATAGGGATGGTGCCAAGGAAAAAGCTGTGAAAGCTGCCATGTTGTTGCACTTTTGTACTCCCCTTGGGATGCCTTGAACAGCTGCAGTGTGCCTGGAGCTAAGGGCTTCCTAGTTTCAAAAATCCTAGCCCTAGGCCTGAGCCTAACTGTAACCCTGGGAAAGTAAGTCAACCTGGTGTTAGGCGTCTTGCCAAGGAAAAAGCCGTGAAAGCAGCCATGTTGTGGCACTTTTGCACTCCCTTTTGGATGCCTTTCACAGCTCCAGTGTGCCTGGAACTCAGGGCTTCCTGCTTTTAAAAATCCTAGCCCTAGGCCGAACCCCAACCCTAAGACGAGAAAGGCAAATCAGCCAGGAATTAGGCATGTCCCCAAGGAAAAAGCTGTGGAGGCAGGCATGTTGTGGTACTTTTGCGCTCTTCTTGGCTAGTCCTTCGCAGCTGCTGTGTTCTTGGAACTCAGGGCTTTCTGGTTAATAGAACCCTTACCCTAGGCGTAACTCAAACCTTAACCCTAGGAAGGAAAATCAGCCTATGGTTCGGGATGGTCTCATGGAAATATCAGTGGTGGCAGCCAAGTTGCGTCACTTTTGCGCTCCCCTTGGGATGCCTTTTGCAGCTGCAGTGTGCCTGGAGCCCAGGGCTTCCTGGTTTTAACAGTCCTAGGCCTAAGCCTAACAGTAACCCTAGGAAGGTAAATCAGCCGGGTATTAGGGTTCTTCCTAAGGGAAAAGCCGTGAAAGCAGCCATGTTGTGGCACTTCTGCACTCCCTTTGGGATGCCTTTGGCAGATGAAGTAAGCCTGGAACTCAGGGCTTCCTGGTTAAAGAAATCCAAGCCCTAGGCTGAACCCTAACCCTAACCCTAGGCAGATAAATCAGCCTAGGTATAGGGATGGTGCCAAGGAAAAAGCTGTGAAAGCTGCCATGTTGTTGCACTTTTGTACTCCCCTTGGGATGCCTTGAACAGCTGCAGTGTGCCTGGAGCCCAGGGATTCCTAGTTTTAAAAATCCTAGCCCTAGGCCTAAGCCTAACAGTAACCCTGGGAAGGTAAATCAGCCTGGTGTTAGGCGTCTTGCCAAGGAAAAAGCCGTGAAAGCAGCCATGTTGTGGCACTTTTGCACTCCCTTTTGGATGCCTTTCACAGCTCCAGTGTGCCTGGAACTCAGGGCTTCCTGCTTTTAAAAATCCTAGCCCTAGGCCGAACCCCAACCCTAAGACGAGAAAGGCAAATCAGCCAGGAATTAGGCATGTCCCCAAGGAAAAAGCTGTGGAGGCAGGCATGTTGTGGTACTTTTGCGCTCTTCTTGGCTAGTCCTTCGCAGCTGCTGTGTTCTTGGAACTCAGGGCTTTCTGGTTAATAGAACCCTTACCCTAGGCGTAACTCAAACCTTAACCCTAGGAAGGAAAATCAGCCTATGGTTCGGGATGGTCTCATGGAAATATCAGTGGTGGCAGCCAAGTTGCGTCACTTTTGCGCTCCCCTTGGGATGCCTTTTGCAGCTGCAGTGTGCCTGGAGCCCAGGGCTTCCTGGTTTTAAAAGTCCTAGGCCTAAGCCTAACAGTAACCCTAGGAAGGTAAATCAGCCGGGTATTAGGGTTCTTCCTAAGGGAAAAGCCGTGAAAGCAGCCATGTTGTGGCACTTCTGCACTCCCTTTGGGATGCCTTTGGCAGATGAAGTAAGCCTGGAACTCAGGGCTTCCTGGTTAAAGAAATCCAAGCCCTAGGCTGAACCCTAACCCTAACCCTAGGCAGATAAATCAGCCTAGGTATAGGGATGGTGCCAAGGAAAAAGCTGTGAAAGCTGCCATGTTGTTGCACTTTTGTACTCCCCTTGGGATGCCTTGAACAGCTGCAGTGTGCCTGGAGCCCAGGGCTTCCTAGTTTCAAAAATCCTAGCCCTAGGCCTAAGCCTAACAGTAACCCTGGGAAAGTATGTCAGCCTGGTGTTAGGCTTCTTGCCAAGGAAAAAGCCGTGAAAGCAGCCATGTTGTGGCACTTTTGCACTCCCTTTTGGATGCCTTTCACAGCTCCAGTGTGCCTGGAACTCAGGGCTTCCTGCTTTTAAAAATCCTAGCCCTAGGCCGAACCCCAACCCTAAGACGAGAAAGGCAAATCAGCCAGGAATTAGGCATGTCCCCAAGGAAAAAGCTGTGGAGGCAGGCATGTTGTGGTACTTTTGCGCTCCTCTTGGCTAGTCCTTCGCAGCTGCTGTGTTCTTGGAACTCAGGGCTTTCTGGTTAATAGAGCCCTTACCCTAGGCGTAACTCAAACCTTAACCCTAGGAAGGAAAATCAACCTATGGTTCGGGATGGTCTCATGGAAATATCAGTGGTGGCAGCCAAGTTGCGTCACTTTTGCGCTCCCCTTGGGATGCCTTTTGCAGCTGCAGTGTGCCTGGAGCCCAGGGCTTCCTGGTTTTAAAAGTCCTAGGCCTAAGCCTAACAGTAACCCTAGGAAGGTAAATCAGCCGGGTATTAGGGTTCTTCCTAAGGGAAAAGCCGTGAAAGCAGCCATGTTGTGGCACTTCTGCACTCCCTTTGGGATGCCTTTGGCAGATGAAGTAAGCCTGGAACTCAGGGCTTCCTGGTTAAAAAAATTCAAGCCCTAGGCTGAGCCCTAACCCTAACCCTAGGCAGATAAATCAGCCTAGGTATAGGGATGGTGCCAAGGAAAAAGCTGTGAAAGCTGCCATGTTGTTGCACTTTTGTACTCCCCTTGGGATGCCTTGAACAGCTGCAGTGTGCCTGGAGCTAAGGGCTTCCTAGTTTTAAAAATCCTAGCCCTAGGCCTAAGCCTAACAGTAACCCTGGGAAGGTAAATCAGCCTGGTGTTAGGCGTCTTGCCAAGGAAAAAGCCGTGAAAGCAGCCATGTTGTGGCACTTTTGCACTCCCTTTTGGATGCCTTTCACAGCTCCAGTGTGCCTGGAACTCAGGGCTTCCTGCTTTTAAAAATCCTAGCCCTAGGCCGAACCCCAACCCTAAGACGAGAAAGGCAAATCAGCCAGGAATTAGGCATGTCCCCAAGGAAAAAGCTGTGGAGGCAGGCATGTTGTGGTACTTTTGCGCTCTTCTTGGGTAGTCCTTCGCAGCTGCTGTGTTCTTGGAACTCAGGGCTTTCTGGTTAATAGAACCCTTACCCTAGGCGTAACTCAAACCTTAACCCTAGGAAGGAAAATCAGCCTATGGTTCGGGATGGTCTCATGGAAATATCAGTGGTGGCAGCCAAGTTGCGTCACTTTTGCGCTCCCCTTGGGATGCCTTTTGCAGCTGCAGTGTGCCTGGAGCCCAGGGCTTCCTGGTTTTAAAAGTCCTAGGCCTAAGCCTAACAGTAACCCTAGGAAGGTAAATCAGCCGGGTATTAGGGTTCTTCCTAAGGGAAAAGCCGTGAAAGCAGCCATGTTGTGGCACTTCTGCACTCCCTTTGGGATGCCTTTGGCAGATGAAGTAAGCCTGGAACTCAGGGCTTCCTGGTTAAAGAAATCCAAGCCCTAGGCTGAACCCTAACCCTAACCCTAGGCAGATAAATCAGCCTAGGTATAGGGATGGTGCCAAGGAAAAAGCTGTGAAAGCTGCCATGTTGTTGCACTTTTGTACTCCCCTTGGGATGCCTTGAACAGCTGCAGTGTGCCTGGAGCTAAGGGCTTCCTAGTTTCAAAAATCCTAGCCCTAGGCCTGAGCCTAACTGTAACCCTGGGAAAGTAAGTCAGCCTGGTGTTAGGCGTCTTGCCAAGGAAAAAGCCGTGAAAGCAGCCATGTTGTGGCACTTTTGCACTCCCTTTTGGATGCCTTTCACAGCTCCAGTGTGCCTGGAACTCAGGGCTTCCTGCTTTTAAAAATCCTAGCCCTAGGCCGAACCCCAACCCTAAGACGAGAAAGGCAAATCAGCCAGGAATTAGGCATGTCCCCAAGGAAAAAGCTGTGGAGGCAGGCATGTTGTGGTACTTTTGCGCTCTTCTTGGGTAGTCCTTCGCAGCTGCTGTGTTCTTGGAACTCAGGGCTTTCTGGTTAATAGAACCCTTACCCTAGGCGTAACTCAAACCTTAACCCTAGGAAGGAAAATCAGCCTATGGTTCGGGATGGTCTCATGGAAATATCAGTGGTGGCAGCCAAGTTGCGTCACTTTTGCGCTCCCCTTGGGATGCCTTTTGCAGCTGCAGTGTGCCTGGAGCCCAGGGCTTCCTGGTTTTAACAGTCCTAGGCCTAAGCCTAACAGTAACCCTAGGAAGGTAAATCAGCCGGGTATTAGGGTTCTTCCTAAGGGAAAAGCCGTGAAAGCAGCCATGTTGTGGCACTTCTGCACTCCCTTTGGGATGCCTTTGGCAGATGAAGTAAGCCTGGAACTCAGGGCTTCCTGGTTAAAGAAATCCAAGCCCTAGGCTGAACCCTAACCCTAACCCTAGGCAGATAAATCAGCCTAGGTATAGGGATGGTGCCAAGGAAAAAGCTGTGAAAGCTGCCATGTTGTTGCACTTTTGTACTCCCCTTGGGATGCCTTGAACAGCTGCAGTGTGCCTGGAGCCCAGGGATTCCTAGTTTTAAAAATCCTAGCCCTAGGCCTAAGCCTAACAGTAACCCTGGGAAGGTAAATCAGCCTGGTGTTAGGCGTCTTGCCAAGGAAAAAGCCGTGAAAGCAGCCATGTTGTGGCACTTTTGCACTCCCTTTTGGATGCCTTTCACAGCTCCAGTGTGCCTGGAACTCAGGGCTTCCTGCTTTTAAAAATCCTAGCCCTAGGCCGAACCCCAACCCTAAGACGAGAAAGGCAAATCAGCCAGGAATTAGGCATGTCCCCAAGGAAAAAGCTGTGGAGGCAGGCATGTTGTGGTACTTTTGCGCTCTTCTTGGCTAGTCCTTCGCAGCTGCTGTGTTCTTGGAACTCAGGGCTTTCTGGTTAATAGAACCCTTACCCTAGGCGTAACTCAAACCTTAACCCTAGGAAGGAAAATCAGCCTATGGTTCGGGATGGTCTCATGGAAATATAAGTGGTGGCAGCCAAGTTGCGTCACTTTTGCGCTCCCCTTGGGATGCCTTTTGCAGCTGCAGTGTGCCTGGAGCCCAGGGCTTCCTGGTTTTAAAAGTCCTAGGCCTAAGCCTAACAGTAACCCTAGGAAGGTAAATCAGCCGGGTATTAGGGTTCTTCCTAAGGGAAAAGCCGTGAAAGCAGCCATGTTGTGGCACTTCTGCACTCCCTTTGGGATGCCTTTGGCAGATGAAGTAAGCCTGGAACTCAGGGCTTCCTGGTTAAAAAAATCCAAGCCCTAGGCTGAACCCTAACCCTAACCCTAGGCAGATAAATCAGCCTAGGTATAGGGATGGTGCCAAGGAAAAAGCTGTGAAAGCTGCCATGTTGTTGCACTTTTGTACTCCCCTTGGGATGCCTTGAACAGCTGCAGTGTGCCTGGAGCTAAGGGCTTCCTAGTTTCAAAAATCCTAGCCCTAGGCCTGAGCCTAACTGTAACCCTGGGAAAGTAAGTCAGCCTGGTGTTAGGCGTCTTGCCAAGGAAAAAGCCGTGAAAGCAGCCATGTTGTGGCACTTTTGCACTCCCTTTTGGATGCCTTTCACAGCTCCAGTGTGCCTGGAACTCAGGGCTTCCTGCTTTTAAAAATCCTAGCCCTAGGCCGAACCCCAACCCTAAGACGAGAAAGGCAAATCAGCCAGGAATTAGGCATGTCCCCAAGGAAAAAGCTGTGGAGGCAGGCATGTTGTGGTACTTTTGCGCTCTTCTTGGCTAGTCCTTCGCAGCTGCTGTGTTCTTGGAACTCAGGGCTTTCTGGTTAATAGACCCTTACCCTAGGCGTAACTCAAACCTTAACCCTAGGAAGGAAAATCAGCCTATGGTTCGGGATGGTCTCATGGAAATATCAGTGGTGGCAGCCAAGTTGCGTCACTTTTGCGCTCCCCTTGGGATGCCTTTTGCAGCTGCAGTGTGCCTGGAGCCCAGGGCTTCCTGGTTTTAAAAGTCCTAGACCTAAGCCTAACAGTAACCCTAGGAAGGTAAATCAGCCGGGTATTAGGGTTCTTCCTAAGGGAAAAGCTGTGAAAGCAGCCATGTTGTGGCACTTCTGCACTCCCTTTGGGATGCCTTTGGCAGATGAAGTAAGCCTGGAACTCAGGGCTTCCTGGTTAAAGAAATCCAAGCCCTAGGCTGAACCCTAACCCTAACCCTAGGCAGATAAATCAGCCTAGGTATAGGGATGGTGCCAAGGAAAAAGCTGTGAAAGCTGCCATGTTGTTGCACTTTTGTACTCCCCTTGGGATGCCTTGAACAGCTGCAGTGTGCCTGGAGCTAAGGGCTTCCTAGTTTCAAAAATCCTAGCCCTAGGCCTGAGCCTAACTGTAACCCTGGGAAAGTAAGTCAGCCTGGTGTTAGGCGTCTTGCCAAGGAAAAAGCCGTGAAAGCAGCCATGTTGTGGCACTTTTGCACTCCCTTTTGGATGCCTTTCACAGCTCCAGTGTGCCTGGAACTCAGGGCTTCCTGATTTTAAAAATCCTAGCCCTAGGCCGAACCGCAACCCTAAGACGAGAAAGGCAAATCAGCCAGGAATTAGGCATGTCCCCAAGGAAAAAGCTGTGGAGGCAGGCATGTTGTGGTACTTTTGCGCTCTTCTTGGCTAGTCCATCGCAGCTGCTGTGTTCTTGGAACTCAGGGCTTTCTGGTTAATAGAGCCCTTACCCTAGGCGTAACTCAAACCTTAAGCCTAGGAAGGAAAATCAACCTATGGTTCGGGATGGTCTCATGGAAATATCAGTGGTGGCAGCCAAGTTGCATCACTTTTGCGCTCCCCTTGGGATGCCTTTCGCAGCTGCAGTGTGCACGGAGCCCAGGGCTTCCTGGTTTTAAAAGTCCTAGGCCTAAGCCTAACAGTAACCCTAGGAAGGTAAATCAGCCGGGTATTAGGGTTCTTCCTAAGGGAAAAGCCGTGAAAGCAGCCATGTTGTGGCACTTCTGCACTCCCTTTGGGATGCCTTTGGCAGATGAAGTAAGCCTGGAACTCAGGGCTTCCTGGTTAAAGAAATCCAAGCCCTAGGCTGAACCCTAACCCTAACCCTAGGCAGATAAATCAGCCTAGGTATAGGGATGGTGCCAAGGAAAAAGCTGTGAAAGCTGCCATGTTGTTGCACTTTTGTACTCCCCTTGGGATGCCTTGAACAGCTGCAGTGTGCCTGGAGCCCAGGGCTTCCTAGTTTCAAAAATCCTAGCCCTAGGCCTAAGCCTAACAGTAACCCTGGGAAAGTAAATCAGCCTGATGTTAGGTTTCTTGCCAAGGAAAAAGCCGTGAAAGCAGCCATGTTGTGGCACTTTTGCACTCCCTTTTGGATGCCTTTCACAGCTCCAGTGTGCCTGGAACTCAGGGCTTCCTGCTTTTAAAAATCCTAGCCCTAGGCCGAACCCCAACCCTAAGACGAGAAAGGCAAATCAGCCAGGAATTAGGCATGTCCCCAAGGAAAAAGCTGTGGAGGCAGGCATGTTGTGGTACTTTTGCGCTCTTCTTGGCTAGTCCTTCGCAGCTGCTGTGTTCTTGGAACTCAGGGCTTTCTGGTTAATAGACCCTTACCCTAGGCGTAACTCAAACCTTAACCCTAGGAAGGAAAATCAGCCTATGGTTCGGGATGGTCTCATGGAAATATCAGTGGTGGCAGCCAAGTTGCGTCACTTTTGCGCTCCCCTTGGGATGCCTTTTGCAGCTGCAGTGTGCCTGGAGCCCAGGGCTTCCTGGTTTTAAAAGTCCTAGACCTAAGCCTAACAGTAACCCTAGGAAGGTAAATCAGCCGGGTATTAGGGTTCTTCCTAAGGGAAAAGCCGTGAAAGCAGCCATGTTGTGGCACTTCTGCACTCCCTTTGGGATGCCTTTGGCAGATGAAGTAAGCCTGGAACTCAGGGCTTCCTGGTTAAAGAAATCCAAGCCCTAGGCTGAACCCTAACCCTAACCCTAGGCAGATAAATCAGCCTAGGTATAGGGATGGTGCCAAGGAAAAAGCTGTGAAAGCTGCCATGTTGTTGCACTTTTGTACTCCCCTTGGGATGCCTTGAACAGCTGCAGTGTGCCTGGAGCTAAGGGCTTCCTAGTTTTAAAAATCCTAGCCCTAGGCCTAAGCCTAACAGTAACCCTGGGAAGGTAAATCAGCCTGGTGTTAGGCGTCTTGCCAAGGAAAAAGCCGTGAAAGCAGCCATGTTGTGGCACTTTTGCACTCCCTTTTGGATGCCTTTCACAGCTCCAGTGTGCCTGGAACTCAGGGCTTCCTGCTTTTAAAAATCCTAGCCCTAGGCCGAACCCCAACCCTAAGACGAGAAAGGCAAATCAGCCATGAATTAGGCATGTCCCCAAGGAAAAAGCTGTGGAGGCAGGCATGTTGTGGTACTTTTGCGCTCTTCTTGGCTAGTCCTTCGCAGCTGCTGTGTTCTTGGAACTCAGGGCTTTCTGGTTAATAGAACCCTTACCCTAGGCGTAACTCAAACCTTAACCCTAGGAAGGAAAATCAACCTATGGTTCGGGATGGTCTCATGGAAATATCAGTGGTGGCAGCCAAGTTGCGTCACTTTTGCGCTCCCCTTGGGATGCCTTTCGCAGCTGCAGTGTGCCTGGAGCCCAGGGCTTCCTGGTTTTAAAAGTCCTAGGCCTAAGCCTAACAGTAACCCTAGGAAGGTAAATCAGCCGGGTATTAGGGTTCTTCCTAAGGGAAAAGCCGTGAAAGCAGCCATGTTGTGGCACTTCTGCACTCCCTTTGGGATGCCTTTGGCAGATGAAGTAAGCCTGGAACTCAGGGCTTCCTGGTTAAAGAAATCCAAGCCCTAGGCTGAACCCTAACCCTAACCCTAGGCAGATAAATCAGCCTAGGTATAGGGATGGTGCCAAGGAAAAAGCTGTGAAAGCTGCCATGTTGTTGCACTTTTGTACTCCCCTTGGGATGCCTTGAACAGCTGCAGTGTGCCTGGAGCCCAGGGCTTCCTAGTTTCAAAAATCCTAGCCCTAGGCCTAAGCCTAACAGTAACCCTGGGAAAGTAAATCAGCCTGATGTTAGGTTTCTTGCCAAGGAAAAAGCCGTGAAAGCAGCCATGTTGTGGCACTTTTGCACTCCCTTTTGGATGCCTTTCACAGCTCCAGTGTGCCTGGAACTCAGGGCTTCCTGCTCTTAAAAATCCTAGCCCTAGGCCGAACCCCAACCCTAAGACGAGAAAGGCAAATCAGCCAGGAATTAGGCATGTCCCCAAGGAAAAAGCTGTGGAGGCAGGCATGTTGTGGTACTTTTGCGCTCTTCTTGGCTAGTCCTTCGCAGCTGCTGTGTTCTTGGAACTCAGGGCTTTCTGGTTAATAGACCCTTACCCTAGGCGTAACTCAAACCTTAACCCTAGGAAGGAAAATCAGCCTATGGTTCGGGATGGTCTCATGGAAATATCAGTGGTGGCAGCCAAGTTGCGTCACTTTTGCGCTCCCCTTGGGATGCCTTTCGCAGCTGCAGTGTGCCTGGAGCCCAGGGCTTCCTGGTTTTAAAAGTCCTAGACCTAAGCCTAACAGTAACCCTAGGAAGGTAAATCAGCCGGGTATTAGGGTTCTTCCTAAGGGAAAAGCCGTGAAAGCAGCCATGTTGTGGCACTTCTGCACTCCCTTTGGGATGCCTTTGGCAGATGAAGTAAGCCTGGAACTCAGGGCTTCCTGGTTAAAGAAATCCAAGCCCTAGGCTGAACCCTAACCCTAACCCTAGGCAGATAAATCAGCCTAGGTATAGGGATGGTGCCAAGGAAAAAGCTGTGAAAGCTGCCATGTTGTTGCACTTTTGTACTCCCCTTGGGATGCCTTGAACAGCTGCCGTGTGCCTGGAGCCCAGGGCTTCCTAGTTTCAAAAATCCTAGCCCTAGGCCTAAGCCTAACAGTAAGCCTGGGAAAGTAAATCAGCCTGATGTTAGGCTTCTTGCCAAGGAAAAAGCCGTGAAAGCAGCCATGTTGTGGCACTTTTGCACTCCCTTTTGGATGCCTTTCACAGCTCCAGTGTGCCTGGAACTCAGGGCTTCCTGCTTTTAAAAATCCTAGCCCTAGGCCGAACCCCAACCCTAAGACGAGAAAGGCAAATCAGCCAGGAATTAGGCATGTCCCCAAGGAAAAAGCTGTGGAGGCAGGCATGTTGTGGTACTTTTGCGCTCTTCTTGGCTAGTCCTTCGCAGCTGCTGTGTTCTTGGAACTCAGGGCTTTCTGGTTAATAGACCCTTACCCTAGGCGTAACTCAAACCTTAACCCTAGGAAGGAAAATCAGCCTATGGTTCGGGATGGTCTCATGGAAATATCAGTGGTGGCAGCCAAGTTGCGTCACTTTTGCGCTCCCCTTGGGATGCCTTTCGCAGCTGCAGTGTGCCTGGAGCCCAGGGCTTCCTGGTTTTAAAAGTCCTAGGCCTAAGCCTAACAGTAACCCTAGGAAGGTAAATCAGCCGGGTATTAGGGTTCTTCCTAAGGGAAAAGCCGTGAAAGCAGCCATGTTGTGGCACTTCTGCACTCCCTTTGGGATGCCTTTGGCAGATGAAGTAAGCCTGGAACTCAGGGCTTCCTGGTTAAAGAAATCCAAGCCCTAGGCTGAACCCTAACCCTAACCCTAGGCAGATAAATCAGCCTAGGTATAGGGATGGTGCCAAGGAAAAAGCTGTGAAAGCTGCCATGTTGGTGCACTTTTGTACTCCCCTTGGGATGCCTTGAACAGCTGCAGTGTGCCTGGAGCTAAGGGCTTCCTAGTTTTAAAAATCCTAGCCCTAGGCCTAAGCCTAACAGTAACCCTGGGAAGGTAAATCAGCCTGGTGTTAGGCGTCTTGCCAAGGAAAAAGCCGTGAAAGCAGCCATGTTGTGGCACTTTTGCACTCCCTTTTGGATGCCTTTCACAGCTCCAGTGTGCCTGGAACTCAGGGCTTCCTGCTTTTAAAAATCCTAGCCCTAGGCCGAACCCCAACCCTAAGACGAAAAAGGCAAATCAGCCAGGAATTAGGCATGTCCCCAAGGAAAAAGCTGTGGAGGCAGGCATGTTGTGGTACTTTTGCACTCTTCTTGGCTAGTCCTTCGCAGCTGCTGTGTTCTTGGAACTCAGGGCTTTCTGGTTAATAGACCCCTACCCTAGCCGTAACTCAAACCTTAACCCTAGGAAGGAAAATCAGCCTATGGTTCGGGATGGTCTCATGGAAATATCAGTGGTGGCAGCCAAGTTGCGTCACTTTTGAACTCCCCTTGGGATGCCTTTTGCAGCTGCAGTGTGCCTTAAGCTAAGGGCTTCCTAGTTTCAAAAATCCTAGCCCTAGGCCTAAGCCTAACAGTAACCCTGGGAAAGTAAATCAGCCTGATGTTAGGCTTCTTGCCAAGGAAAAAGCCGTGAAAGCAGCCATGTTGTGGCACTTTTGCACTCCCTTTGGGATGCCTTTCACAGCTCCAGTGTGCCTGGAACTCAGGGCTTCCTGCTTTTAAAAATCCTAGCCCTAGGCCGAACCCCAACCCTAAGACGAGAAAGGCAAATCAGCCAGGAATTAGGCATGTCCCCAAGGAAAAAGCTGTGGAGGCAGGCATGTTGTGCTACTTTTGCGCTCTTCTTGGCTAGTCCTTCGCAGCTGCTGTGTTCTTGGAACTCAGGGCTTTCTGGTTAATAGAGCCCTTACCCTAGGCGTAACTCAAACCTTAACCCTAGGAAGGAAAATCAGCCTATGGTTCGGGATGGTCTCATGGAAATATCAGTGGTGGCAGCCAAGTTGCGTCACTTTTGCGCTCCCCTTGGGATGCCTTTTGCAGCTGCAGTGTGCCTGGAGCCCAGGGCTTCCTGGTTTTAAAAGTCCTAGGCCTAAGCCTAACAGTAACCCTAGGAAGGTAAATCAGCCGGGTATTAGGGTTCTTCCTAAGGAAAAAGCCGTGAAAGCAGCCATGTTGTGGCACTTCTGCACTCCCTTTGGGATGCCTTTGGCAGATGAAGTAAGCCTGGAACTCAGGGCTTCCTGGTTAAAGAAATCCAAGCCCTAGGCTGAACCCTAATCCAAACCCTAGGCAGATCAATCAGCCTAGGTATAGGGATGGTGCCAAGGAAAAAGCTGTGAAAGCTGCCATGTTGTTGCACTTTTGTACTCCCCTTGGGATGCCTTGAACAGCTGCAGTGTGCCTGGAGCTAAGGGCTTCCTAGTTTCAAAAATCCTAGCCCTAGGCCTAAGCCTAACAGTAACCCTGGGAATGTAAATCAGCCTGATGTTAGGCTTCTTGCCAAGGAAAAAGCCGTGAAAGCAGCCATGTTGTGGCACTTTTGCACTCCCTTTTGGATGCCTTTCACAGCTGCAGTGTGCCTGGAACTCAGGGCTTCCTGCTTTTAAAAATCCTAGCCCTAGGCCGAACCCCAACCCTAAGACGAGAAAGGCAAATCAGCCAGGAATTAGGCATGTCCCCAAGGAAAAAGCTGTGGAGGCAGGCATGTTGTGGTACTTTTGCGCTCTTCTTGGCTAGTCCTTCGCAGCTGCTGTGTTCTTGGAACTCAGGGCTTTCTGGTTAATAGAACCCTTACCCTAGGCGTAACTCAAACCTTAACCCTAGGAAGGAAAATCAGCCTATGGTTCGGGATGGTCTCATGGAAATATCAGTGGTGGCAGCCAAGTTGCGTCACTTTTGCGCTCCCCTTGGGATGCCTTTCGCAGCTGCAGTGTGCCTGGAGCCCAGGGCTTCCTGGTTTTAAAAGTCCTAGGCCTAAGCCTAACAGTAACCCTAGGAAGGTAAATCAGCCGGGTATTAGGGTTCTTCCTAAGGGAAAAGCCGTGAAAGCAGCCATGTTGTGGCACTTCTGCACTCCCTTTGGGATGCCTTTGGCAGATGAAGTAAGCCTGGAACTCAGGGCTTCCTGGTTAAAAAAATCCAAGCCCTAGGCTGAACCCTAACCCTAACCCTAGGCAGATAGATCAGCCTAGGTATAGGGATGGTGCCAAGGAAAAAGCTGTGAAAGCTGCCATGTTGTTGCACTTTTGTACTCCCCTTGGGATGCCTTGAACAGCTGCAGTGTGCCTGGAGCTAAGGGCTTCCTAGTTTCAAAAATCCTAGCCCTAGGCCTAAGCCTAACAGTAACCCTGGGAAAGTAAATCAGCCTGATGTTAGGCTTCTTGCCAAGGAAAAAGCCGTGAAAGCAGCCATGTTGTGGCACTTTTGCACTCCCTTTGGGATGCCTTTGGCAGATGAAGTAAGCCTGGTACTCAGGGCTTCCTGGTTAAAGAAATCCAAGCCCTATGCTGAACCCTAATCCAAACCCTAGGCAGATCAATCAGCCTAGGTATAGGGATGGTGCCAAGGAAAAAGCTGTGAAAGCTGCCATGTTGTTGCACTTTTGTACTCCCCTTGGGATGCCTTGAACAGCTGCAGTGTGCCTGGAGCTAAGGGCTTCCTAGTTTCAAAAATCCTAGCCCTAGGCCTAAGCCTAACAGTAACCCTGGGAAAGTAAATCAGCCTGATGTTAGGCTTCTTCCAAGGAAAAAGCCGTGAAAGCAGCCATGTTGTGGCACTTTTGCACTCCCTTTTGGATGCCTTTCACAGCTCCAGTGTGCCTGGAACTCAGGGCTTCCTGCTTTTAAAAATCCTAGCCCTAGGCCGAACCCCAACCCTAAGACGAGAAAGGCAAATCAGCCAGGAATTAGGCATGTCCCCAAGGAAAAAGCTGTGGAGGCAGGCATGTTGTGGTACTTTTGCGCTCTTCTTGGCTAGTCCTTCGCAGCTGCTGTGTTCTTGGAACTCAGGGCTTTCTGGTTAATAGACCCTTACCCTAGGCGTAACTCAAACCTTAACCCTAGGAAGGAAAATCAGCCTATGGTTCGGGATGGTCTCATGGAAATATCAGTGGTGGCAGCCAAGTTGCGTCACTTTTGCGCTCCCCTTGGGATGCCTTTCGCAGCTGCAGTGTGCCTGGAGCCCAGGGCTTCCTGGTTTTAAAAGTCCTAGGCCTAAGCCTAACAGTAACCCTAGAAAGGTAAATCAGCCGGGTATTAGGGTTCTTCCTAAGGGAAAAGCCGTGAAAGCAGCCATGTTGTGGCACTTCTGCACTCCCTTTGGGATGCCTTTGGCAGATGAAGTAAGCATGGAACTCAGGGCTTCCTGGTTAAAGAAATCCAAGCCCTAGGCTGAACCCTAACCCTAACCCTAGGCAGATAAATCAGCCTAGGTATAGGGATGGTGCCAAGGAAAAAGCTGTGAAAGCTGCCATGTTGTTGCACTTTTGTACTCCCCTTGGGATGCCTTGAACAGCTGCAGTGTGCCTGGAGCCCAGGGCTTCCTAGTTTCAAAAATCCTAGCCCTAGGCCTAAGCCTAACAGTAACCCTGGGAAAGTAAATCAGCCTGATGTTAGGTTTCTTGCCAAGGAAAAAGCTGTGAAAGCAGCCATGTTGTGGCACTTTTGCACTCCCTTTTGGATGCCTTTCACAGCTCCAGTGTGCCTGGAACTCAGGGATTCCTGATTTTAAAAATCCTAGCCCTAGGCCGAACCCCAACCCTAAGACGAGAAAGGCAAATCAGCCAGGAATTAGGCATGTCCCCAAGGAAAAAGCTGCGGAGGCAGGCATGTTGTGGTACTTTTGCGCTCTTCTTGGCTAGTCCTTCGCAGCTGCTGTGTTCTTGGAACTCAGGGCTTTCTGGTTAATAGAACCCTTAGCCTAGGCGTAACTCAAACCTTAAGCCTAGGAAGGAAAATCAGCCTATGGTTCGGGATGGTCTCATGGAAATATCAGTGGTGGCAGCCAAGTTGCGTCACTTTTGCGCTCCCCTTGGGATGCCTTTTGCAGCTGCAGTGTGCCGGGAGCCCAGGGCTTCCTGGTTTTAAAAGTCCTAGGCCTAAGCCTAACAGTAACCCTAGGAAGGTAAATCAGCCGGGTATTAGGGTTCTTCCTTAGGGAAAAGCCGTGAAAGGAGCCATGTTGTGGCACTTCTGCACTCCCTTTGGGATGCCTTTGGCAGATGAAGTAAGCCTGGAACTCAGGGCTTCCTGGTTAAAGAAATCCAAGCCCTAGGCTGAACCCTAACCCTAACACTAGGCAGATAAACCAGCCTAGGTATAGGGATGGTGCCAAGGAAAAAGCTGTGAAAGCTGCCATGTTGTTGCACTTTTGTACTCCCCTTGGGATGCCTTGAACAGCTGCAGTGTGCCTGGAGCTAAGGGCTTCCTAGTTTCAAAAATCCTAGCCCTAGGCCTAAGCCTAACAGTAACCCTGGGAAAGTAAATCAGCCTGATGTTAGGCTTCTTGCCAAGGAAAAAGCCGTGAAAGCAGCCATGTTGTGGCACTTTTGCACTCCCTTTGGGATGCCTTTGGCAGATGAAGTAAGCCTGGAACTCAGGGCTTCCTGGTTAAAAAAATTCAAGCCCTAGGCTGAACCCTAACCCTAACCCTAGGCAGATAAATCAGCCTAGGTATAGGGATGGTGCCAAGGAAAAAGCTGTGAAAGCTGCCATGTTGTTGCACTTTTGTACTCCCCTTGGGATGCCTTGAACAGCTGCAGTGTGCCTGGAGCTAAGGGCTTCCTAGTTTTAAAAATCCTAGCCCTAGGCCTAAGCCTAATAGTAACCCTGGGAAGGTAAGTCAGCCTGGTGTTAGGCGTCTTGCCAAGGAAAAAGCCGTGAAAGCAGCCATGTTGTGGCACTTTTGCACTCCCTTTTGGATGCCTTTCACAGCTCCAGTGTGCCTGGAACTCAGGGCTTCCTGCTTTTAAAAATCCTAGCCCTAGGCCGAACCCCAACCCTAAGACGAGAAAGGCAAATCAGCCAGGAATTAGGCATGTCCCCAAGGAAAAAGCTGTGGAGGCAGGCATGTTGTGGTACTTTTGCGCTCTTCTTGGCTAGTCCTTCGCAGCTGCTGTGTTCTTGGAACTCAGGGCTTTCTGGTTAATAGAACCCTTACCCTAGGCGTAACTCAAACCTTAACCCTAGGAAGGAAAATCAACCTATGGTTCGGGATGGTCTCATGGAAATATCAGCGGTGGCAGCCAAGTTGCGTCACTTTTGCGCTCCCCTTGGGATGCCTTTCGCAGCTGCAGTGTGCCTGGAGCCCAGGGCTTCCTGGTTTTAAAAGTCCTAGGCCTAAGCCTAACAGTAACCCTAGGAAGGTAAATCAGCCCGGTATTAGGGTTCTTCCTAAGGGAAAAGCCGTGAAAGCAGCCATGTTGTGGCACTTCTGCACTCCCTTTGGGATGCCTTTGGCAGATGAAGTAAGCCTGGAACTCAGGGCTTCCTGGTTAAAAAAATTCAAGCCCTAGGCTGAACCCTAACCCTAACCCTAGGCAGATAAATCAGCCTAGGTATAGGGATGGTGCCAAGGAAAAAGCTGTGAAAGCTGCCATGTTGTTGCACTTTTGTACTCCCCTTGGGATGCCTTGAACAGCTGCAGTGTGCCTGGAGCTAAGGGCTTCCTAGTTTCAAAAATCCTAGCCCTAGGCCTAAGCCTAATAGTAAGCCTGGGAAAGTAAATCAGCCTGATGTTAGGCTTCTTGCCAAGGAAAAAGCCGTGAAAGCAGCCATGTTGTGGCACTTCTGCACTCCCTTTGGGATGCCTTTGGCAGATGAAGTAAGCCTGGAACTCAGGGCTTCCTGGTTAAAGAAATCCAAGCCCTAGGCTGAACCCTAACCCTAACCCTAGGCAGATAAATCAGCCTAGGTATAGGGATGGTGCCAAGGAAAAAGCTGTGAAAGCTGCCATGTTGTTGCACTTTTGTACTCCCCTTGGGATGCCTTGAACAGCTGCAGTGTGCCTGGAGCCCAGGGCTTCCTAGTTTCAAAAATCCTAGCCCTAGGCCTAAGCCTAACAGTAACCCTGGGAAAGTAAATCAGCCTGATGTTAGGCTTCTTGCCAAGGAAAAAGCCGTGAAAACAGCCATGTTGTGGCACTTTTGCACTCCCTTTTGGATGCCTTTCACAGCTCCAGTGTGCCTGGAACTCAGGGCTTCCTGCTTTTAAAAATCCTAGCCCTAGGCCGAACCCCAACCCTAAGACGAGAAAGGCAAATCAGCCAGGAATTAGGCATGTCCCCAAGGAAAAAGCTGTGGAGGCAGGCATGTTGTGGTACTTTTGCGCTCTTCTTGGCTAGTCCTTCGCAGCTGCTGTGTTCTTGGAACTCAGGGCTTTCTGGTTAATAGAGCCCTTACCCTAGGCGTAACTCAAACCTTAACCCTAGGAAGGAAAATCAACCTATGGTTCGGGATGGTCTCATGGAAATATCAGTGGTGGCAGCCAAGTTGCGTCACTTTTGCGCTCCCCTTGGGATGCCTTTTGCAGCTGCAGTGTGCCGGGAGCCCAGGGCTTCCTGGTTTTAAAAGTCCTAGGCCTAAGCCTAACAGTAACCCTAGGAAGGTAAATCAGCCGGGTATTAGGGTTCTTCCTTAGGGAAAAGCCGTGAAAGGAGCCATGTTGTGGCACTTCTACACTCCCTTTGGGATGCCTTTGGCAGATGAAGTAAGCCTGGAACTCAGGGCTTCCTGGTTAAAGAAATCCAAGCCCTAGGCTGAACCCTAACCCTAACCCTAGGCAGATAAATCAGCCTAGGTATAGGGATGGTGCCAAGGAAAAAGCTGTGAAAGCTGCCATGTTGTTGCACTTTTGTACTCCCCTTGGGATGCCTTGAACAGCTGCAGTGTGCCTGGAGCTAAAAGCTTCCTAGTTTCAAAAATCCTAGCCCTAGGCCTAAGCCTAACAGTAACCCTGGGAAAGTAAATCAGCCTGATGTTAGGCTTCTTGCCAAGGAAAAAGCCGTGAAAGCAGCCATGTTGTGGCACTTTTGCACTCCCTTTGGGATGCCTTTGGCAGATGAAGTAAGCCTGGAACTCAGGGCTTCCTGGTTAAAAAAATTCAAGCCCTAGGCTGAACCCTAACCCTAACCCTAGGCAGATAAATCAGCCTAGGTATAGGGATGGTGCCAAGGAAAAAGCTGTGAAAGCTGCCATGTTGTTGCACTTTTGTACTCCCCTTGGGATGCCTTGAACAGCTGCAGTGTGCCTGGAGCTAAGGGCTTCCTAGTTTTAAAAATCCTAGCCCTAGGCCTAAGCCTAATAGTAACCCTGGGAAGGTAAGTCAGCCTGGTGTTAGGCGTCTTGCCAAGGAAAAAGCCGTGAAAGCAGCCATGTTGTGGCACTTTTGCACTCCCTTTTGGATGCCTTTCACAGCTCCAGTGTGCCTGGAACTCAGGGCTTCCTGCTTTTAAAAATCCTAGCCCTAGGCCGAACCCCAACCCTAAGACGAGAAAGGCAAATCAGCCAGGAATTAGGCATGTCCCCAAGGAAAAAGCTGTGGAGGCAGGCATGTTGTGGTACTTTTGCGCTCTTCTTGGCTAGTCCTTCGCAGCTGCTGTGTTCTTGGAACTCAGGGCTTTCTGGTTAATAGAACCCTTACCCTAGGCGTAACTCAAACCTTAACCCTAGGAAGGAAAATCAACCTATGGTTCGGGATGGTCTCATGGAAATATCAGTGGTGGCAGCCAAGTTGCGTCACTTTTGCGCTCCCCTTGGGATGCCTTTCGCAGCTGCAGTGTGCCTGGAGCCCAGGGCTTCCTGGTTTTAAAAGTCCTAGGCCTAAGCCTAACAGTAACCCTAGGAAGGTAAATCAGCCGGGTATTAGGGTTCTTCCTAAGGGAAAAGCCGTGAAAGCAGCCATGTTGTGGCACTTCTGCACTCCCTTTGGGATGCCTTTGGCAGATGAAGTAAGCCTGGAACTCAGGGCTTCCTGGTTAAAGAAATCACAGCCCTAGGCTGAACCCTAACCCTAACCCTAGGCAGATAAATCAGCCTAGGTATAGGGATGGTGCCAAGGAAAAAGCTGTGAAAGCTGCCATGTTGTTGCACTTTTGTACTCCCCTTGGGATGCCTTGAACAGCTGCAGTGTGCCTGGAGCCCAGGGCTTCCTAGTTTCAAAAATCCTAGCCCTAGGCCTAAGCCTAACAGTAACCCTGGGAAAGTAAATCAGCCTGATGTTAGGCTTCTTGCCAAGGAAAATGCCGTGAAAGCAGCCATGTTGTGGCACTTCTGCACTCCCTTTTGGATGCCTTTCACAGCTCCAGTGTGCCTGGAACTCAGGGCTTCCTGCTTTTAAAAATCCTAGCCCTAGGCCGAACCCCAACCCTAAGACGAGAAAGGCAAATCAGCCAGGAATTAGGCATGTCCCCAAGGAAAAAGCTGTGGAGGCAGGCATGTTGTGGTACTTTTGCGCTCTTCTTGGCTAGTCCTTCGCAGCTGCTGTGTTCTTGGAACTCAGGGCTTTCTGGTTAATAGAGCCCTTACCCTAGGCGTAACTCAAACCTTAACCCTAGGAAGGAAAATCAGCCTATGGTTCGGGATGGTCTCATGGAAATATCAGTAGTGGCAGCCAAGTTGCGTCACTTTTGCGCTCCCCTTGGGATGCCTTTTGCAGCTGCAGTGTGCCTGGAGCCCAGGGCTTCCTGGTTTTAAAAGTCCTAGGCCTAAGCCTAACAGTAACCCTAGGAAGGTAAATCAGCCGGGTATTAGGGTTCTTCCTAAGGGAAAAGCCGTGAAAGCAGCCATGTTGTGGCACTTCTGCACTCCCTTTGGGATGCCTTTGGCAGATGAAGTAAGCCTGGAACTCACGGCTTCCTGGTTAAAAAAATTCAAGCCCTAGGCTGAACCCTAACCCTAACCCTAGGCAGATAAATCAGCCTAGGTATAGGGATGGTGCCAAGGAAAAAGCTGTGAAAGCTGCCATGTTGTTGCACTTTTGTACTCCCCTTGGGATGCCTTGAACAGCTGCAGTGTGCCTGGAGCTAAGGGCTTCCTAGTTTCAAAAATCCTAGCCCTAGGCCTAAGCCTAACAGTAAGCCTGGGAAAGTAAATCAGCCTGATGTTAGGCTTCTTGCCAAGGAAAAAGCCGTGAAAGCAGCCATGTTGTGGCACTTCTGCACTCCCTTTGGGATGCCTTTGGCAGATGAAGTAAGCCTGGAACTCAGGGCTTCCTGGTTAAAGAAATCCAAGCCCTAGGCTGAACCCTAACCCTAACCCTGGGCAGATAAATCAGCCTAGGTATAGGGATGGTGCCAAGGAAAAAGCTGTGAAAGCTGCCATGTTGTTGCACTTTTGTACTCCCCTTGGGATGCCTTGAACAGCTGCAGTGTGCCTGGAGCCCAGGGCTTCCTAGTTTCAAAAATCCTAGCCCTAGGCCTAAGCCTAACAGTAACCCTGGGAAAGTAAATCAGCCTGATGTTAGGCTTCTTGCCAAGGAAAAAGCCGTGAAAGCAGCCATGTTGTGGCACTTTTGCACTCCCTTTTGGATGCCTTTCACAGCTCCAGTGTGCCTGGAACTCAGGGCTTCCTGCTTTTAAAAATCCTAGCCCTAGGCCGAACCCCAACCCTAAGACGAGAAAGGCAAATCAGCCAGGAATTAGGCATGTCCCCAAGGAAAAAGCTGTGGAGGCAGGCATGTTGTGGTACTTTTGCGCTCTTCTTGGCTAGTAGTTCGCAGCTGCTGTGTTCTTGGAACTCAGGGCTTTCTGGTTAATAGAACCCTTACCCTAGGCGTAACTCAAACCTTAACCCTAGGAAGGAAAATCAGCCTATGGTTCGGGATGGTCTCATGGAAATATCAGTGGTGGCAGCCAAGTTGCGTCACTTTTGCGCTCCCCTTGGGATGCCTTTTGCAGCTGCAGTGTGCCTGGAGCCCAGGGCTTCCTGGTTTTAAAAGTCCTAGGCCTAAGCCTAACAGTGACCCTAGGAAGGTAAATCAGCCGGGTATTAGGGTTCTTCCTAAGGGAAAAGCCATGAAAGCAGCCATGTTGTGGCACTTCTGCACTCCCTTTGGGATGCCTTTGGCAGATGAAGTAAGCCTGGAACTCAGGGCTTCCTGGTTAAAGAAATCCAAGCCCTAGGCTGAACCCTAACCCTAACCCTAGGCAGATAAATCAGCCTAGGTATAGGGATGGTGCCAAGGAAAAAGCTGTGAAAGCTGCCATGTTGTTGCACTTTTGTACTCCCCTTGGGATGCCTTGAACAGCTGCAGTGTGCCTGGAGCTAAGGGCTTCCTAGTTTCAAAAATCCTAGCCCTAGGCCTAAGCCTAACAGTAACCCTGGGAAAGTAAATCAGCCTGATGTTAGGCTTCTTGCCAAGGAAAAAGCCGTGAAAGCAGCCATGTTGTGGCACTTTTGCACTCCCTTTTGGATGCCTTTCACAGCTCCAGTGTGCCTGGAACTCAGGGCTTCCTGCTTTTAAAAATCCTAGCCCTAGGCCGAACCCCAACCCTAAGACGAGAAAGGCAAATCAGCCAGGAATTAGGCATGTCCCCAAGGAAAAAGCTGTGGAGGCAGGCATGTTGTGGTACTTTTGCGCTCTTCTTGGCTAGTCCTTCGCAGCTGCTGTGTTCTTGGAACTCAGGGCTTTCTGGTTAATAGAGCCCTTACCCTAGGCGTAACTCAAACCTTAACCCTAGGAAGGAAAATCAACCTATGGTTCGGGATGGTCTCATGGAAATATCAGTGGTGGCAGCCAAGTTGCGTCACTTTTGCGCTCCCCTTGGGATGCCTTTTGCAGCTGCAGTGTGCCTGGAGCCCAGGGCTTCCTGGTTTTAAAAGTCCTAGGCCTAAGCCTAACAGTAACCCTAGGAAGGTAAATCAGCCGGGTATTAGGGCTCTTCCTAAGGGAAAAGCCGTGAAAGCAGCCATGTTGTGGCACTTCTGCACTCCCTTTGGGATGCCTTTGGCAGATGAAGTAAGCCTGGAACTCAGGGCTTCCTGGTTAAAGAAATCCAAGCCCTAGGCTGAACCCTAACCCTAACCCTAGGCAGATAAATCAGCCTAGGTATAGGGATGGTGCCAAGGAAAAAGCTGTGAAAGCTGCCATGTTGTTGCACTTTTGTACTCCCCTTGGGATGCCTTGAACAGCTGCAGTGTGCCTGGAGCTAAGGGCTTCCTAGTTTCAAAAATCCTAGCCCTAGGCCTAAGCCTAACAGTAACCCTGGGAAAGTAAATCAGCCTGATGTTAGGCTTCTTGCCAAGGAAAAAGCCATGAAAGCAGCCATGTTGTGGCACTTTTGCACTCCCTTTTGGATGCCTTTCACAGCTCCAGTGTGCCTGGAACTCAGGGCTTCCTGCTTTTAAAAATCCTAGCCCTAGGCCGAACCCCAACCCTAAGACGAGAAAGGCAAATCAGCCAGGAATTAGGCATGTCCCCAAGGAAAAAGCTGTGGAGGCAGGCATGTTGTGGTACTTTTGCGCTCTTCTTGGCTAGTCCTTCGCAGCTGCTGTGTTCTTGGAACTCAGGGCTTTCTGGTTAATAGACCCTTACCCTAGGCGTAACTCAAACCTTAACCCTAGGAAGGAAAATCAGCCTATGGTTCGGGATGGTCTCATGGAAATATCAGTGGTGGCAGCCAAGTTGCGTCACTTTTGCGCTCCCCTTGGGATGCCTTTTGCAGCTGCAGTGTGCCTGGAGCCCAGGGCTTCCTGGTTTTAAAAGTCCTAGGCCTAAGCCTAACAGTAACCCTAGGAAGGTAAATCAGCCGGGTATTAGGGTTCTTGCTAAGGGAAAAGCCGTGAAAGCAGCCATGTTGTGGCACTTCTGCACTCCCTTTGGGATGCCTTTGGCAGATGAAGTAAGCCTGGAACTCAGGGCTTCCTGGTTAAAGAAATCCAAGCCCTAGGCTGAACCCTAACCCTAACCCTAGGCAGATAAATCAGCCTAGGTATAGGGATGGTGCCAAGGAAAAAGCTGTGAAAGCTGCCATGTTGTTGCACTTTTGTACTCCCCTTGGGATGCCTTGAACAGCTGCAGTGTGCCTGGAGCTAAGGGCTTCCTAGTTTCAAAAATCCTAGCCCTAGGCCTAAGCCTAACAGTAACCCTGGGAAAGTAAGTCAGCCTGGTGTTAGGCGTCTTGCCAAGGAAAAAGCCGTGAAAGCAGCCATGTTGTGGCACTTTTGCACTCCCTTTTGGATGCCTTTCACAGCTCCAGTGTGCCTGGAACTCAGGGCTTCCTGCTTTTAAAAATCCTAGCCCTAGGCCGAACCCCAACCCTAAGACGAGAAAGGCAAATCAGCCAGGAATTAGGCATGTCCCCAAGGAAAAAGCTGTGGAGGCAGGCATGTTGTGGTACTTTTGCGCTCTTCTTGGCTAGTCCTTCGCAGCTGCTGTGTTCTTGGAACTCAGGGCTTTCTGGTTAATAGAACCCTTACCCTAGGCGTAACTCAAACCTTAACCCTAGGAAGGAAAATCAGCCTATGGTTCGGGATGGTCTCATGGAAATATCAGTGGTGGCAGCCAAGTTGCGTCACTTTTGCGCTCCCCTTGGGATGCCTTTTGCAGCTGCAGTGTGCCTGGAGCCCAGGGCTTCCTGGTTTTAAAAGTCCTAGGCCTAAGCCTAACAGTAACCCTAGGAAGGTAAATCAGCCGGGTATTAGGGTTCTTCCTAAGGGAAAAGCCGTGAAAGCAGCCATGTTGTGGCACTTCTGCACTCCCTTTGGGATGCCTTTGGCAGATGAAGTAAGCCTGGAACTCAGGGCTTCCTGGTTAAAAAAATTCAAGCCCTAGGCTGAACCCTAACCCTAACCCTAGGCAGATAAACCAGCCTAGGTATAGGGATGGTGCCAAGGAAAAATCTGTGAAAGCTGCCATGTTGTTGCACTTTTGTACTCCCCTTGGGATGCCTTGAACAGCTGCAGTGTGCCTGGAGCTAAGGGCTTCCTAGTTTCAAAAATCCTAGCCCTAGGCCTAAGCCTAACAGTAACCCTGGGAAAGTAAATCAGCCTGATGTTAGGCTTCTTGCCAAGGAAAAAGCCGTGAAAGCAGCCATGTTGTGGCACTTTTGCACTCCCTTTGGGATGCCTTTGGCAGATGAAGTAAGCCTGGAACTCAGGGCTTCCTGGTTAAAGAAATCCAAGCCCTAGGCTGAACCCTAACCCTAACCCTAGGCAGATAAATCAGCCTAGGTATAGGGATGGTGCCAAGGAAAAAGCTGTGAAAGATGCCATGTTGTTGCACTTTTGTACTCCCCTTGGGATGCCTTGAACAGCTGCAGTGTGCCTGGAGCCCAGGGCTTCCTAGTTTCAAAAATCCTAGCCCTAGGCCTAAGCCTAACAGTAACCCTGGGAAAGTAAATCAGCCTGATGTTAGGTTTCTTGCCAAGGAAAAAGCCGTGAAAGCAGCCATGTTGTGGCACTTCTGCACTCCCTTTGGGATGCCTTTGGCAGATGAAGTAAGCCTGGAACTCAGGGCTTCCTGGTTAAAGAAATCCAAGCCCTAGGCTGAACCCTAACCCTAACCCTAGGCAGATAAATCAGCCTAGGTATAGGGATGGTGCCAAGGAAAAAGCTGTGAAAGCTGCCATGTTGTTGCACTTTTGTACTCCCCTTGGGATGCCTTGAACAGCTGCAGTGTGCCTGGAGCCCAGGGCTTCCTAGTTTCAAAAATCCTAGCCCTAGGCCTAAGCCTAACAGTAACCCTGGGAAAGTAAATCAGCCTGATGTTAGGCTTCTTGCCAAGGAAAAAGCCGTGAAAGCAGCCATGTTGTGGCACTTTTGCACTCCCTTTTGGATGCCTTTCACAGCTCCAGTGTGCCTGGAACTCAGGGCTTCCTGCTTTTAAAAATCCTAGCCCTAGGCCGAACCCCAACCCTAAGACGAGAAAGGCAAATCAGCCAGGAATTAGGCATGTCCCCAAGGAAAAAGCTGTGGAGGCAGGCATGTTGTGGTACTTTTGCGCTCTTCTTGGCTAGTCCTTCGCAGCTGCTGTGTTCTTGGAACTCAGGGCTTTCTGGTTAATAGAGCCCTTACCCTAGGCGTAACTCAAACCTTAACCCTAGGAAGGAAAATCAACCTATGGTTCGGGATGGTCTCATGGAAATATCAGTGGTGGCAGCCAAGTTGCGTCACTTTTGCGCTCCCCTTGGGATGCCTTTCGCAGCTGCAGTGTGCCTGGAGCCCAGGGCTTCCTGGTTTTAAAAGTCCTAGGCCTAAGCCTAACAGTAACCCTAGGAAGGTAAATCAGCCGGGTATTAGGGTTCTTCCTAAGGGAAAAGCTGTGAAAGCAGCCATGTTGTGGCACTTCTGCACTCCCTTTGGGATGCCTTTGGCAGATGAAGTAAGCCTGGAACTCAGGGCTTCCTGGTTAAAGAAATCCAAGCCCTAGGCTGAACCCTAACCCTAACCCTAGGCAGATAAATCAGCCTAGGTATAGGGATGGTGCCAAGGAAAAAGCTGTGAAAGCTGCCATGTTGTTGCACTTTTGTACTCCCCTTGGGATGCCTTGAACAGCTGCAGTGTGCCTGGAGCTAAGGGCTTCCTAGTTTCAAAAATCCTAGCCCTAGGCCTAAGCCTAACAGTAACCCTGGGAAAGTAATTCAGCCTGGTGTTAGGCGTCTTGCCAAGGAAAAAGCCGTGAAAGCAGCCATGTTGTGGCACTTTTGCACTCCCTTTTGGATGCCTTTCACAGCTCCAGTGTGCCTGGAACTCAGGGCTTCCTGCTTTTAAAAATCCTAGCCCTAGGCCGAACCCCAACCCTAAGACGAGAAAGGCAAATCAGCCAGGAATTAGGCATGTCCCCAAGGAAAAAGCTGTGGAGGCAGGCATGTTGTGGTACTTTTGCGCTCTTCTTGGCTAGTCCTTCGCAGCTGCTGTGTTCTTGGAACTCAGGGCTTTCTGGTTAATAGAACCCTTACCCTAGGCGTAACTCAAACCTTAACCCTAGGAAGGAAAATCAACCTATGGTTCGGGATGGTCTCATGGAAATATCAGTGGTGGCAGCCAAGTTGCGTCACTTTTGCGCTCCCCTTGGGATGCCTTTTGCAGCTGCAGTGTGCCTGGAGCCCAGGGCTTCCTGGTTTTAAAAGTCCTAGGCCTAAGCCTAACAGTAACCCTAGGAAGGTAAATCAGCCGGGTATTAGGGTTCTTCCTAAGGGAAAAGCCGTGAAAGCAGCCATGTTGTGGCACTTCTGCACTCCCTTTGGGATGCCTTTGGCAGATGAAGTAAGCCTGGAACTCAGGGCTTCCTGGTTAAAAAAATTCAAGCCCTAGGCTGAACCCTAACCCTAACCCTAGGCAGATAAACCAGCCTAGGTATAGGGATGGTGCCAAGGAAAAATCTGTGAAAGCTGCCATGTTGTTGCACTTTTGTACTCCCCTTGGGATGCCTTGAACAGCTGCAGTGTGCCTGGAGCTAAGGGCTTCCTAGTTTCAAAAATCCTAGCCCTAGGCCTAAGCCTAACAGTAACCCTGGGAAAGTAAATCAGCCTGATGTTAGGCTTCTTGCCAAGGAAAAAGCCGTGAAAGCAGCCATGTTGTGGCACTTTTGCACTCCCTTTGGGATGCCTTTGGCAGATGAAGTAAGCCTGGAACTCAGGGCTTCCTGGTTAAAGAAATCCAAGCCCTAGGCTGAACCCTAACCCTAACCCTAGGCAGATAAATCAGCCTAGGTATAGGGATGGTGCCAAGGAAAAAGCTTTGAAAGATGCCATGTTGTTGCACTTTTGTACTCCCCTTGGGATGCCTTGAACAGCTGCAGTGTGCCTGGAGCTAAGGGCTTCCTAGTTTCAAAAATCCTAGCCCTAGGCCTAAGCCTAACAGTAACCCTGGGAAAGTAAATCAGCCTGATGTTAGGCTTCTTGCCAAGGAAAAAGCCGTGAAAGCAGCCATGTTGTGGCACTTTTGCACTCCCTTTTGGATGCCTTTCACAGCTCCAGTGTGCCTGGAACTCAGGGCTTCCTGCTTTTTAAAATCCTAGCCCTAGGCCGAACCCCAACCCTAAGACGAGAAAGGCAAATCAGCCAGGAATTAGGCATGTCCCCAAGGAAAAAGCTGTGGAGGCAGGCATGTTGTGGTACTTTTGCGCTCTTCTTGGCTAGTCCTTCGCAGCTGCTGTGTTCTTGGAACTCAGGGCTTTCTGGTTAATAGACCCTTACCCTAGGCGTAACTCAAACCTTAACCCTAGGAAGGAAAATCAGCCTATGGTTCGGGATGGTCTCATGGAAATATCAGTGGTGGCAGCCAAGTTGCGTCACTTTTGCGCTCCCCTTGGGATGCCTTTTGCAGCTGCAGTGTGCCTGGAGCCCAGGGCTTCCTGGTTTTAAAAGTCCTAGGCCTAAGCCTAACAGTAACCCTAGGAAGGTAAATCAGCCGGGTATTAGGGTTCTTCCTAAGGGAAAAGCCGTGAAAGCAGCCATGTTGTGGCACTTCTGCACTCCCTTTGGGATGCCTTTGGCAGATGAAGTAAGCCTGGAACTCAGGGCTTCCTGGTTAAAAAAATTCAAGCCCTAGGCTGAACCCTAACCCTAACCCTAGGCAGATAAATCAGCCTAGGTATAGGGATGGTGCCAAGGAAAAAGCTGTGAAAGCTGCCATGTTGTTGCACTTTTGTACTCCCCTTGGGATGCCTTGAACAGCTGCAGTGTGCCTGGAGCTAAGGGCCTCCTAGTTTCAAAAATCCTAGCCCTAGGCCTAAGCCTAACAGTAACCCTGGGAAAGTAAATCAGCCTGATGTTAGGCTTCTTGCCAAGGAAAAAGCCGTGAAAGCAGCCATGTTGTGGCACTTTTGCACTCCCTTTTGGATGCCTTTCACAGCTCCAGTGTGCCTGGAACTCAGGGATTCCTGCTTTTAAAAATCCTAGCCCTAGGCCGAACCCCAACCCTAAGACGAGAAAGGCAAATCAGCCAGGAATTAGGCATGTCCCCAAGGAAAAAGCTGTGGAGGCAGGCATGTTGTGGTACTTTTGCGCTCTTCATGGCTAGTCCTTCGCAGCTGCTGTGTTCTTGGAACTCAGGGCTTTCTGGTTAATAGACCCTTACCCTAGGCGTAACTCAAACCTTAACCCTAGGAAGGAAAATCAGCCTATGGTTCGGGATGGTCTCATGGAAATATCAGTGGTGGCAGCCAAGTTGCATCACTTTTGCGCTCCCCTTGGGATGCCTTTTGCAGCTGCAGTGTGCCTGGAGCCCAGGGCTTCCTGGTTTTAAAAGTCCTAGGCCTAAGCCTAACAGTAACCCTAGGAAGGTAAATCAGCCGGGTATTAGGGTTCTTCCTAAGGGAAAAGCCGTGAAAGCAGCCATGTTGTGGCACTTCTGCACTCCCTTTGGGATGCCTTTGGCAGATGAAGTAAGCCTGGAACTCAGGGCTTCCTGGTTAAAGAAATCACAGCCCTAGGCTGAACCCTAACCCTAACCCTAGGCAGATAAATCAGCCTAGGTATAGGGATGGTGCCAAGGAAAAAGCTGTGAAAGCTGCCATGTTGTTGCACTTTTGTACTCCCCTTGGGATGCCTTGAACAGCTGCAGTGTGCCTGGAGCTAAGGGCTTCCTAGTTTCAAAAATCCTAGCCCTAGGCCTAAGCCTAACAGTAACCCTGGGAAAGTAAATCAGCCTGATGTTAGGCTTCTTGCCAAGGAAAAAGCCGTGAAAGCAGCCATGTTGTGGCACTTTTGCACTCCCTTTTGGATGCCTTTCACAGCTCCAGTGTGCCTGGAACTCAGGGCTTCCTGCTTTTAAAAATCCTAGCCCTAGGCCGAACCCCAACCCTAAGACGAGAAAGGCAAATCAGCCAGGAATTAGGCATGTCGCCAAGGAAAAAGCTGTGGAGGCAGGCATGTTGTGGTACTTTTGCGCTCTTCTTGGCTAGTCCTTCGCAGCTGCTGTGTTCTTGGAACTCAGGGCTTTCTGGTTAATAGAACCCTTACCCTAGGCGTAACTCAAACCTTAACCCTAGGAAGGAAAATCAGCCTATGGTTCGGGATGGTCTCATGGAAATATCAGTGGTGGCAGCCAAGTTGCGTCACTTTTGCGCTCCCCTTGGGATGCCTTTCGCAGCTGCAGTGTGCCTGGAGCCCAGGGCTTCCTGGTTTTAAAAGTCCTAGGCCTAAGCCTAACAGTAAACCTAGGAAGGTAAATCAGCCGGGTATTAGGGTTCTTCCTAAGGGAAAAGCCGTGAAAGCAGCCATGTTGTGGCACTTCTGCACTCCCTTTGGGATGCCTTTGGCAGATGAAGTAAGCCTGGAACTCAGGGCTTCCTGGTTAAAAAAATTCAAGCCCTAGGCTGAACCCTAACCCTAGGCAGATAAACCAGCCTAGGTATAGGGATGGTGCCAAGGAAAAAGCTGTGAAAACTGCCATGTTGTTGCACTTTTGTACTCCCCTTGGGATGCCTTGAACAGCTGCAGTGTGCCTGGAGCTAAGGGCTTCCTAGTTTCAAAAATCCTAGCCCTAGGCCTAAGCCTAACAGTAACCCTGGGAAAGTAAATCAGCCTGATGTTAGGCTTCTTGCCAAGGAAAAAGCCGTGAGAGCAGCCATGTTGTGGCACTTCTGCACTCCCTTTGGGATGCCTTTGGCAGATGAAGTAAGCCTGGAACTCAGGGCTTCCTGGTTAAAGAAATCCAAGCCCTAGGCTGAACCCTAACCCTAACCCTAGGCAGATAAATCAGCCTAGGTATAGGGATGGTGCCAAGGAAAAAGCTGTGAAAGCTGCCATGTTGTTGCACTTTTGTACTCCCCTTGGGATGCCTTGAACAGCTGCAGTGTGCCTGGAGCTAAGGGCTTCCTAGTTTCAAAAATCCTAGCCCTAGGCCTAAGCCTAACAGTAACCCTGGGAAAGTAAATCAGCCTGATGTTAGGCTTCTTGCCAAGGAAAAAGCCGTGAAAGCAGCCATGTTGTGGCACTTTTGCACTCCCTTTTGGATGCCTTTCACAGCTCCAGTGTGCCTGGAACTCAGGGCTTCCTGCTTTTAAAAATCCTAGCCCTAGGCCGAACCCCAACCCTAAGACGAGAAAGGCAAATCAGCCAGGAATTAGGCATGTCCCCAAGGAAAAAGCTGTGGAGGCAGGCATGTTGTGGTACTTTTGCGCTCTTCTTGGCTAGTAGTTCGCAGCTGCTGTGTTCTTGGAACTCAGGGCTTTCTGGTTAATAGAACCCTTACCCTAGGCGTAACTCAAACCTTAACCCTAGGAAGGAAAATCAGCCTATGGTTCGGGATGGTCTCATGGAAATATCAGTGGTGGCAGCCAAGTTGCGTCACTTTTGCGCTCCCCTTGGGATGCCTTTTGCAGCTGCAGTGTGCCTGGAGCCCAGGGCTTCCTGGTTTTAAAAGTCCTAGGCCTAAGCCTAACAGTAACCCTAGGAAGGTAAATCAGCCGGGTATTAGGGTTCTTCCTAAGGGAAAAGCCGTGAAAGCAGCCATGTTGTGGCACTTCTGCACTCCCTTTGGGATGCCTTTGGCAGATGAAGTAAGCCTGGAACTCAGGGCTTCCTGGTTAAAAAAATCCAAGCCCTAGGCTGAACCCTAACCCTAACCCTAGGCAGATAAATCAGCCTAGGTATAGGGATGGTGCCAAGGAAAAAGCTGTGAAAGCTGCCATGTTGTTGCACTTTTGTACTCCCCTTGGGATGCCTTGAACAGCTGCAGTGTGCCTGGAGCTAAGGGCTTCCTAGTTTCAAAAATCCTAGCCCTAGGCCTAAGCCTAACAGTAACCCTGGGAAAGTAAATCAGTCTGATGTTAGGCTTCTTGCCAAGGAAAAAGCCGTGAAAGCAGCCATGTTGTGGCACTTTTGCACTCCCTTTTGGATGCCTTTCACAGCTCCAGTGTGCCTGGAACTCAGGGATTCCTGCTTTTAAAAATCCTAGCCCTAGGCCGAACCCCAACCCTAAGACGAGAAAGGCAAATCAGCCAGGAATTAGGCATGTCCCCAAGGAAAAAGCTGTGGAGGCAGGCATGTTGTGGTACTTTTGCGCTCTTCTTGGCTAGTCCTTCGCAGCTGCTGTGTTCTTGGAACTCAGGGCTTTCTGGTTAATAGACCCTTACCCTAGGCGTAACTCAAACCTTAACCCTAGGAAGGAAAATCAGCCTATGGTTCGGGATGGTCTCATGGAAATATCAGTGGTGGCAGCCAAGTTGCATCACTTTTGCGCTCCCCTTGGGATGCCTTTTGCAGCTGCAGTGTGCCTGGAGCCCAGGGCTTCCTGGTTTTAAAAGTCCTAGGCCTAAGCCTAACAGTAACCCTAGGAAGGTAAATCAGCCGGGTATTAGGGTTCTTCCTAAGGGAAAAGCCGTGAAAGCAGCCATGTTGTGGCACTTCTGCACTCCCTTTGGGATGCCTTTGGCAGATGAAGTAAGCCTGGAACTCAGGGCTTCCTGGTTAAAGAAATCCAAGCCCTAGGCTGAACCCTAACCCTAACCCTAGGCAGATAAATCAGCCTAGGTATAGGGATGGTGCCAAGGAAAAAGCTGTGAAAGCTGCCATGTTGTTGCACTTTTGTACTCCCCTTGGGATGCCTTGAACAGCTGCAGTGTGCCTGGAGCTAAGGGCTTCCTAGTTTCAAAAATCCTAGCCCTAGGCCTAAGCCTAACAGTAACCCTGGGAAAGTAAATCAGCCTGATGTTAGGCTTCTTGCCAAGGAAAAAGCCGTGAAAGCAGCCATGTTGTGGCACTTTTGCACTCCCTTTTGGATGCCTTTCACAGCTCCAGTGTGCCTGGAACTCAGGGCTTCCTGCTTTTAAAAATCCTAGCCCTAGGCCGAACCCCAACCCTAAGACGAGAAAGGCAAATCAGCCAGGAATTAGGCATGTCGCCAAGGAAAAAGCTGTGGAGGCAGGCATGTTGTGGTACTTTTGCGCTCTTCTTGGCTAGTCCTTCGCAGCTGCTGTGTTCTTGGAACTCAGGGCTTTCTGGTTAATAGAACCCTTACCCTAGGCGTAACTCAAACCTTAACCCTAGGAAGGAAAATCAGCCTATGGTTCGGGATGGTCTCATGGAAATATCAGTGGTGGCAGCCAAGTTGCGTCACTTTTGCGCTCCCCTTGGGATGCCTTTCGCAGCTGCAGTGTGCCTGGAGCCCAGGGCTTCCTGGTTTTAAAAGTCCTAGGCCTAAGCCTAACAGTAACCCTAGGAAGGTAAATCAGCCGGGTATTAGGGTTCTTCCTAAGGGAAAAGCCGTGAAAGCAGCCATGTTGTGGCACTTCTGCACTCCCTTTGGAATGCCTTTGGCAGATGAAGTAAGCCTGGAACTCAGGGCTTCCTGGTTAAAAAAATTCAAGCCCTAGGCTGAACCCTAACCCTAGGCAGATAAACCAGCCTAGGTATAGGGATGGTGCCAAGGAAAAAGCTGTGAAAGCTGCCATGTTGTTGCACTTTTGTACTCCCCTTGGGATGCCTTGAACAGCTGCAGTGTGCCTGGAGCTAAGGGCTTCCTAGTTTCAAAAATCCTAGCCCTAGGCCTAAGCCTAACAGTAACCCTGGGAAAGTAAATCAGCCTGATGTTAGGCTTCTTGCCAAGGAAAAAGCCGTGAGAGCAGCCATGTTGTGGCACTTCTGCACTCCCTTTGGGATGCCTTTGGCAGATGAAGTAAGCCTGGAACTCAGGGCTTCCTGGTTAAAGAAATCCAAGCCCTAGGCTGAACCCTAACCCTAACCCTAGGCAGATAAATCAGCCTAGGTATAGGGATGGTGCCAAGGAAAAAGCTGTGAAAGCTGCCATGTTGTTGCACTTTTGTACTCCCCTTGGGATGCCTTGAACAGCTGCAGTGTGCCTGGAGCCCAGGGCTTCCTAGTTTCAAAAATCCTAGCCCTAGGCCTAAGCCTAACAGTAACCCTGGGAAAGTAAATCAGCCTGATGTTAGGCTTCTTGCCAAGGAAAAAGCCGTGAAAGCAGCCATGTTGTGGCACTTTTGCACTCCCTTTTGGATGCCTTTCACAGCTCCAGTGTGCCTGGAACTCAGGGCTTCCTGCTTTTAAAAATCCTAGCCCTAGGCCGAACCCCAACCCTAAGACGAGAAAGGCAAATCAGCCAGGAAATAGGCATGTCCCCAAGGAAAAAGCTGTGGAGGCAGGCATGTTGTGGTACTTTTGCGCTCTTCTTGGCTAGTCCTTCGCAGCTGCTGTGTTCTTGGAACTCAGGGCTTTCTGGTTAATAGAACCCTTACCCTAGGCGTAACTCAAACCTTAACCCTAGGAAGGAAAATCAGCCTATGATTCGGGATGGTCTCATGGAAATATCAGTGGTGGCAGCCAAGTTGCGTCACTTTTGCGCTCCCCTTGGGATGCCTTTTGCAGCTGCAGTGTGCCTGGAGCCCAGGGCTTCCTGGTTTTAAAAGTCCTAGGCCTAAGCCTAACAGTAACCCTAGGAAGGTAAATCAGCCGGGTATTAGGGTTCTTCCTAAGGGAAAAGCCGTGAAAGCAGCCATGTTGTGGCACTTCTGCACTCCCTTTGGGATGCCTTTGGCAGATGAAGTAAGCCTGGAACTCAGGGCTTCCTGGTTAAAAAAATTCAAGCCCTAGGCTGAACCCTAACCCTAACCCTAGGCAGATAAACCAGCCTAGGTATAGGGATGGTGCCAAGGAAAAATCTGTGAAAGCTGCCATGTTGTTGCACTTTTGTACTCCCCTTGGGATGCCTTGAACAGCTGCAGTGTGCCTGGAGCTAAGGGCTTCCTAGTTTCAAAAATCCTAGCCCTAGGCCTAAGCCTAACAGTAACCCTGGGAAAGTAAATCAGCCTGATGTTAGGCTTCTTGCCAAGGAAAAAGCCGTGAAAGCAGCCATGTTGTGGCACTTTTGCACTCCCTTTGGGATGCCTTTGGCAGATGAAGTAAGCCTGGAACTCAGGGCTTCCTGGTTAAAGAAATCCAAGCCCTAGGCTGAACCCTAACCCTAACCCTAGGCAGATAAATCAGCCTAGGTATAGGGATGGTGCCAAGGAAAAAGCTTTGAAAGATGCCATGTTGTTGCACTTTTGTACTCCCCTTGGGATGCCTTGAACAGCTGCAGTGTGCCTGGAGCTAAGGGCTTCCTAGTTTCAAAAATCCTAGCCCTAGGCCTAAGCCTAACAGTAACCCTGGGAAAGTAAATCAGCCTGATGTTAGGCTTCTTGCCAAGGAAAAAGCCGTGAAAGCAGCCATGTTGTGGCACTTTTGCACTCCCTTTTGGATGCCTTTCACAGCTCCAGTGTGCCTGGAACTCAGGGCTTCCTGCTTTTTAAAATCCTAGCCCTAGGCCGAACCCCAACCCTAAGACGAGAAAGGCAAATCAGCCAGGAATTAGGCATGTCCCCAAGGAAAAAGCTGTGGAGGCAGGCATGTTGTGGTACTTTTGCGCTCTTCTTGGCTAGTCCTTCGCAGCTGCTGTGTTCTTGGAACTCAGGGCTTTCTGGTTAATAGACCCTTACCCTAGGCGTAACTCAAACCTTAACCCTAGGAAGGAAAATCAGCCTATGGTTCGGGATGGTCTCATGGAAATATCAGTGGTGGCAGCCAAGTTGCGTCACTTTTGCGCTCCCCTTGGGATGCCTTTTGCAGCTGCAGTGTGCCTGGAGCCCAGGGCTTCCTGGTTTTAAAAGTCCTAGGCCTAAGCCTAACAGTAACCCTAGGAAGGTAAATCAGCCGGGTATTAGGGTTCTTCCTAAGGGAAAAGCCGTGAAAGCAGCCATGTTGTGGCACTTCTGCACTCCCTTTGGGATGCCTTTGGCAGATGAAGTAAGCCTGGAACTCAGGGCTTCCTGGTTAAAAAAATTCAAGCCCTAGGCTGAACCCTAACCCTAACCCTAGGCAGATAAATCAGCCTAGGTATAGGGATGGTGCCAAGGAAAAAGCTGTGAAAGCTGCCATGTTGTTGCACTTTTGTACTCCCCTTGGGATGCCTTGAACAGCTGCAGTGTGCCTGGAGCTAAGGGCCTCCTAGTTTCAAAAATCCTAGCCCTAGGCCTAAGCCTAACAGTAACCCTGGGAAAGTAAATCAGCCTGATGTTAGGCTTCTTGCAAGGAAAAAGCCGTGAAAGCAGCCATGTTGTGGCACTTTTGCACTCCCTTTTGGATGCCTTTCACAGCTCCAGTGTGCCTGGAACTCAGGGATTCCTGCTTTTAAAATCCTAGCCCTAGGCCGAACCCCAACCCTAAGACGAGAAAGGCAAATCAGCCAGGAATTAGGCATGTCCCCAAGGAAAAAGCTGTGGAGGCAGGCATGTTGTGGTACTTTTGCGCTCTTCTTGGCTAGTCCTTCGCAGCTGCTGTGTTCTTGGAACTCAGGGCTTTCTGGTTAATAGACCCTTACCCTAGGCGTAACTCAAACCTTAACCCTAGGAAGGAAAATCAGCCTATGGTTCGGGATGGTCTCATGGAAATATCAGTGGTGGCAGCCAAGTTGCATCACTTTTGCGCTCCCCTTGGGATGCCTTTTGCAGCTGCAGTGTGCCTGGAGCCCAGGGCTTCCTGGTTTTAAAAGTCCTAGGCCTAAGCCTAACAGTAACCCTAGGAAGGTAAATCAGCCGGGTATTAGGGTTCTTCCTAAGGGAAAAGCCGTGAAAGCAGCCATGTTGTGGCACTTCTGCACTCCCTTTGGGATGCCTTTGGCAGATGAAGTAAGCCTGGAACTCAGGGCTTCCTGGTTAAAGAAATCACAGCCCTAGGCTGAACCCTAACCCTAACCCTAGGCAGATAAATCAGCCTAGGTATAGGGATGGTGCCAAGGAAAAAGCTGTGAAAGCTGCCATGTTGTTGCACTTTTGTACTCCCCTTGGGATGCCTTGAACAGCTGCAGTGTGCCTGGAGCTAAGGGCTTCCTAGTTTCAAAAATCCTAGCCCTAGGCCTAAGCCTAACAGTAACCCTGGGAAAGTAAATCAGCCTGATGTTAGGCTTCTTGCCAAGGAAAAAGCCGTGAAAGCAGCCATGTTGTGGCACTTTTGCACTCCCTTTTGGATGCCTTTCACAGCTCCAGTGTGCCTGGAACTCAGGGCTTCCTGCTTTTAAAAATCCTAGCCCTAGGCCGAACCCCAACCCTAAGACGAGAAAGGCAAATCAGCCAGGAATTAGGCATGTCCCCAAGGAAAAAAGCTGTGGAGGCAGGCATGTTGTGGTACTTTTGCGCTCTTCTTGGCTAGTCCTTCGCAGCTGCTGTGTTCTTGGAACTCAGGGCTTTCTGGTTAATAGAACCCTTACCCTAGGCGTAACTCAAACCTTAACCCTAGGAAGGAAAATCAGCCTATGGTTCGGGATGGTCTCATGGAAATATCAGTGGTGGCAGCCAAGTTGCGTCACTTTTGCGCTCCCCTTGGGATGCCTTTCGCAGCTGCAGTGTGCCTGGAGCCCAGGGCTTCCTGGTTTTAAAAGTCCTAGGCCTAAGCCTAACAGTAAACCTAGGAAGGTAAATCAGCCGGGTATTAGGGTTCTTCCTAAGGGAAAAGCCGTGAAAGCAGCCATGTTGTGGCACTTCTGCACTCCCTTTGGGATGCCTTTGGCAGATGAAGTAAGCCTGGAACTCAGGGCTTCCTGGTTAAAAAAATTCAAGCCCTAGGCTGAACCCTAACCCTAGGCAGATAAACCAGCCTAGGTATAGGATGGTGCCAAGGAAAAAGCTGTGAAAACTGCCATGTTGTTGCACTTTTGTACTCCCCTTGGGATGCCTTGAACAGCTGCAGTGTGCCTGGAGCTAAGGGCTTCCTAGTTTCAAAAATCCTAGCCCTAGGCCTAAGCCTAACAGTAACCCTGGGAAAGTAAATCAGCCTGATGTTAGGCTTCTTGCCAAGGAAAAAGCCGTGAGAGCAGCCATGTTGTGGCACTTCTGCACTCCCTTTGGGATGCCTTTGGCAGATGAAGTAAGCCTGGAACTCAGGGCTTCCTGGTTAAAGAAATCCAAGCCCTAGGCTGAACCCTAACCCTAACCCTAGGCAGATAAATCAGCCTAGGTATAGGGATGGTGCCAAGGAAAAAGCTGTGAAAGCTGCCATGTTGTTGCACTTTTGTACTCCCCTTGGGATGCCTTGAACAGCTGCAGTGTGCCTGGAGCTAAGGGCTTCCTAGTTTCAAAAATCCTAGCCCTAGGCCTAAGCCTAACAGTAACCCTGGGAAAGTAAATCAGCCTGATGTTAGGCTTCTTGCCAAGGAAAAAGCCGTGAAAGCAGCCATGTTGTGGCACTTTTGCACTCCCTTTTGGATGCCTTTCACAGCTCCAGTGTGCCTGGAACTCAGGGCTTCCTGCTTTTAAAAATCCTAGCCCTAGGCCGAACCCCAACCCTAAGACGAGAAAGGCAAATCAGCCAGGAATTAGGCATGTCCCCAAGGAAAAAGCTGTGGAGGCAGGCATGTTGTGGTACTTTTGCGCTCTTCTTGGCTAGTAGTTCGCAGCTGCTGTGTTCTTGGAACTCAGGGCTTTCTGGTTAATAGAACCCTTACCCTAGGCGTAACTCAAACCTTAACCCTAGGAAGGAAAATCAGCCTATGGTTCGGGATGGTCTCATGGAAATATCAGTGGTGGCAGCCAAGTTGCGTCACTTTTGCGCTCCCCTTGGGATGCCTTTTGCAGCTGCAGTGTGCCTGGAGCCCAGGGCTTCCTGGTTTTAAAAGTCCTAGGCCTAAGCCTAACAGTAACCCTAGGAAGGTAAATCAGCCGGGTATTAGGGTTCTTCCTAAGGGAAAAGCCGTGAAAGCAGCCATGTTGTGGCACTTCTGCACTCCCTTTGGGATGCCTTTGGCAGATGAAGTAAGCCTGGAACTCAGGGCTTCCTGGTTAAAAAAATCCAAGCCCTAGGCTGAACCCTAACCCTAACCCTAGGCAGATAAATCAGCCTAGGTATAGGGATGGTGCCAAGGAAAAAGCTGTGAAAGCTGCCATGTTGTTGCACTTTTGTACTCCCCTTGGGATGCCTTGAACAGCTGCAGTGTGCCTGGAGCTAAGGGCTTCCTAGTTTCAAAAATCCTAGCCCTAGGCCTAAGCCTAACAGTAACCCTGGGAAAGTAAATCAGTCTGATGTTAGGCTTCTTGCCAAGGAAAAAGCCGTGAAAGCAGCCATGTTGTGGCACTTTTGCACTCCCTTTTGGATGCCTTTCACAGCTCCAGTGTGCCTGGAACTCAGGGATTCCTGCTTTTAAAAATCCTAGCCCTAGGCCGAACCCCAACCCTAAGACGAGAAAGGCAAATCAGCCAGGAATTAGGCATGTCCCCAAGGAAAAAGCTGTGGAGGCAGGCATGTTGTGGTACTTTTGCGCTCTTCTTGGCTAGTCCTTCGCAGCTGCTGTGTTCTTGGAACTCAGGGCTTTCTGGTTAATAGACCCTTACCCTAGGCGTAACTCAAACCTTAACCCTAGGAAGGAAAATCAGCCTATGGTTCGGGATGGTCTCATGGAAATATCAGTGGTGGCAGCCAAGTTGCATCACTTTTGCGCTCCCCTTGGGATGCCTTTTGCAGCTGCAGTGTGCCTGGAGCCCAGGGCTTCCTGGTTTTAAAAGTCCTAGGCCTAAGCCTAACAGTAACCCTAGGAAGGTAAATCAGCCGGGTATTAGGGTTCTTCCTAAGGGAAAAGCCGTGAAAGCAGCCATGTTGTGGCACTTCTGCACTCCCTTTGGGATGCCTTTGGCAGATGAAGTAAGCCTGGAACTCAGGGCTTCCTGGTTAAAGAAATCCAAGCCCTAGGCTGAACCCTAACCCTAACCCTAGGCAGATAAATCAGCCTAGGTATAGGGATGGTGCCAAGGAAAAAGCTGTGAAAGCTGCCATGTTGTTGCACTTTTGTACTCCCCTTGGGATGCCTTGAACAGCTGCAGTGTGCCTGGAGCTAAGGGCTTCCTAGTTTCAAAAATCCTAGCCCTAGGCCTAAGCCTAACAGTAACCCTGGGAAAGTAAATCAGCCTGATGTTAGGCTTCTTGCCAAGGAAAAAGCCGTGAAAGCAGCCATGTTGTGGCACTTTTGCACTCCCTTTTGGATGCCTTTCACAGCTCCAGTGTGCCTGGAACTCAGGGCTTCCTGCTTTTAAAAATCCTAGCCCTAGGCCGAACCCCAACCCTAAGACGAGAAAGGCAAATCAGCCAGGAATTAGGCATGTCGCCAAGGAAAAAGCTGTGGAGGCAGGCATGTTGTGGTACTTTTGCGCTCTTCTTGGCTAGTCCTTCGCAGCTGCTGTGTTCTTGGAACTCAGGGCTTTCTGGTTAATAGAACCCTTACCCTAGGCGTAACTCAAACCTTAACCCTAGGAAGGAAAATCAGCCTATGGTTCGGGATGGTCTCATGGAAATATCAGTGGTGGCAGCCAAGTTGCGTCACTTTTGCGCTCCCCTTGGGATGCCTTTCGCAGCTGCAGTGTGCCTGGAGCCCAGGGCTTCCTGGTTTTAAAAGTCCTAGGCCTAAGCCTAACAGTAACCCTAGGAAGGTAAATCAGCCGGGTATTAGGGTTCTTCCTAAGGGAAAAGCCGTGAAAGCAGCCATGTTGTGGCACTTCTGCACTCCCTTTGGAATGCCTTTGGCAGATGAAGTAAGCCTGGAACTCAGGGCTTCCTGGTTAAAAAATTCAAGCCCTAGGCTGAACCCTAACCCTAGGCAGATAAACCAGCCTAGGTATAGGGATGGTGCCAAGGAAAAAGCTGTGAAAGCTGCCATGTTGTTGCACTTTTGTACTCCCCTTGGGATGCCTTGAACAGCTGCAGTGTGCCTGGAGCTAAGGGCTTCCTAGTTTCAAAAATCCTAGCCCTAGGCCTAAGCCTAACAGTAACCCTGGGAAAGTAAATCAGCCTGATGTTAGGCTTCTTGCCAAGGAAAAAGCCGTGAGAGCAGCCATGTTGTGGCACTTCTGCACTCCCTTTGGGATGCCTTTGGCAGATGAAGTAAGCCTGGAACTCAGGGCTTCCTGGTTAAAGAAATCCAAGCCCTAGGCTGAACCCTAACCCTAACCCTAGGCAGATAAATCAGCCTAGGTATAGGGATGGTGCCAAGGAAAAAGCTGTGAAAGCTGCCATGTTGTTGCACTTTTGTACTCCCCTTGGGATGCCTTGAACAGCTGCAGTGTGCCTGGAGCCCAGGGCTTCCTAGTTTCAAAAATCCTAGCCCTAGGCCTAAGCCTAACAGTAACCCTGGGAAAGTAAATCAGCCTGATGTTAGGCTTCTTGCCAAGGAAAAAGCCGTGAAAGCAGCCATGTTGTGGCACTTTTGCACTCCCTTTTGGATGCCTTTCACAGCTCCAGTGTGCCTGGAACTCAGGGCTTCCTGCTTTTAAAAATCCTAGCCCTAGGCCGAACCCCAACCCTAAGACGAGAAAGGCAAATCAGCCAGGAAATAGGCATGTCCCCAAGGAAAAAGCTGTGGAGGCAGGCATGTTGTGGTACTTTTGCGCTCTTCTTGGCTAGTCCTTCGCAGCTGCTGTGTTCTTGGAACTCAGGGCTTTCTGGTTAATAGAACCCTTACCCTAGGCGTAACTCAAACCTTAACCCTAGGAAGGAAAATCAGCCTATGGTTCGGGATGGTCTCATGGAAATATCAGTGGTGGCAGCCAAGTTGCGTCACTTTTGCGCTCCCCTTGGGATGCCTTTCGCAGCTGCAGTGTGCCTGGAGCCCAGGGCTTCCTGGTTTTAAAAGTCCTAGGCCTAAGCCTAACAGTAACCCTAGGAAGGTAAATCAGCCGGGTATTAGGGTTCTTCCTAAGGGAAAAGCCGTGAAAGCAGCCATGTTGTGGCACTTCTGCACTCCCTTTGGGATGCCTTTGGCAGATGAAGTAAGCCTGGAACTCAGGGCTTCCTGGTTAAAGAAATCCAAGCCCTAGGCTGAACCCTAACCCTAACCCTAGGCAGATAAATCAGCCTAGGTATAGGGATGGTGCCAAGGAAAAAGCTGTGAAAGCTGCCATGTTGTTGCACTTTTGTACTCCCCTTGGGATGCCTTGAACAGCTGCAGTGTGCCTGGAGCTAAGGGCTTCCTAGTTTCAAAAATCCTAGCCCTAGGCCTAAGCCTAACAGTAACCCTGGGAAAGTAAATCAGCCTGATGTTAGGCTTCTTGCCAAGGAAAAAGCCGTGAGAGCAGCCATGTTGTGGCACTTCTGCACTCCCTTTGGGATGCCTTTGGCAGATGAAGTAAGCCTGGAACTCAGGGCTTCCTGGTTAAAGAAATCCAAGCCCTAGGCTGAACCCTAACCCTAACCCTAGGCAGATAAATCAGCCTAGGTATAGGGATGGTGCCAAGGAAAAAGCTGTGAAAGCTGCCATGTTGTTGCACTTTTGTACTCCCCTTGGGATGCCTTGAACAGCTGCAGTGTGCCTGGAGCTAAGGGCTTCCTAGTTTCAAAAATCCTAGCCCTAGGCCTAAGCCTAACAGTAACCCTGGGAAGGTAAATCAGCCTGATGTTAGGCTTCTTGCCAAGGAAAAAGCCGTGAAAGCAGCCATGTTGTGGCACTTTTGCACTCCCTTTTGGATGCCTTTCACAGCTCCAGTGTGCCTGGAACTCAGGGCTTCCTGCTTTTAAAAATCCCAGCCCTAGGCCGAACCCCAACCCTAAGACGAGAAAGGCAAATCAGCCAGGAATTAGGCATGTCCCCAAGGAAAAAGCTGTGGAGGCAGGCATGTTGTGGTACTTTTGCGCTCTTCTTGGCTAGTCCTTCGCAGCTGCTGTGTTCTTGGAACTCAGGGCTTTCTGGTTAATAGAACCCTTACCCTAGGCGTAACTCAAACCTTAACCCTAGGAAGGAAAATCAGCCTATGGTTCGGGATGGTCTCATGGAAATATCAGTGGTGGCAGCCAAGTTGCATCACTTTTGCGCTCCCCTTGGGATGCCTTTTGCAGCTGCAGTGTGCCTGGAGCCCAGGGCTTCCTGGTTTTAAAAGTCCTAGGCCTAAGCCTAACAGTAACCCTAGGAAGGTAAATCAGCCGGGTATTAGGGTTCTTCCTAAGGGAAAAGCCGTGAAAGCAGCCATGTTGTGGCACTTCTGCACTCCCTTTGGGATGCCTTTGGCAGATGAAGTAAGCCTGGAACTCAGGGCTTCCTGGTTAAAGAAATCCAAGCCCTAGGCTGAACCCTAACCCTAACCCTAGGCAGATAAATCAGCCTAGGTATAGGGATGGTGCCAAGGAAAAAGCTGTGAAAGCTGCCATGTTGTTGCACTTTTGTACTCCCCTTGGGATGCCTTGAACAGCTGCAGTGTGCCTGGAGCTAAGGGCTTCCTAGTTTCAAAAATCCTAGCCTAGGCCTAAGCCTAACAGTAACCCTGGGAAAGTAAATCAGCCTGATGTTAGGCTTCTTGCCAAGGAAAAAGCCGTGAAAGCAGCCATGTTGTGGCACTTTTGCACTCCCTTTTGGATGCCTTTCACAGCTCCAGTGTGCCTGGAACTCAGGGCTTCCTGCTTTTAAAAATCCTAGCCCTAGGCCGAACCCCAACCCTAAGACGAGAAAGGCAAATCAGCCAGGAATTAGGCATGTCCCCAAGGAAAAAGCTGTGGAGGCAGGCATGTTGTGCTACTTTTGCGCTCTTCTTGGCTAGTCCTTCGCAGCTGCTGTGTTCTTGGAACTCAGGGCTTTCTGGTTAATAGAACCCTTACCCTAGGCGTAACTCAAACCTTAACCCTAGGAAGGAAAATCAGCCGATGGTTCGGGATGGTCTCATGGAAATATCAGTGGTGGCAGCCAAGTTGCATCACTTTTGCGCTCCCCTTGGGATGCCTTTTGCAGCTGCAGTGTGCCTGGAGCCCAGGGCTTCCTGGTTTTAAAAGTCCTAGGCCTAAGCCTAACAGTAACCCTAGGAAGGTAAATCAGCCGGGTATTAGGGTTCTTCCTAAGGGAAAAGCCGTGAAAGCAGCCATGTTGTGGCACTTCTGCACTCCCTTTGGGATGCCTTTGGCAGATGAAGTAAGCCTGGAACTCAGGGCTTCCTGGTTAAAGAAATCACAGCCCTAGGCTGAACCCTAACCCTAACCCTAGGCAGATAAATCAGCCTAGGTATAGGGATGGTGCCAAGGAAAAAGCTGTGAAAGCTGCCATGTTGTTGCACTTTTGTACTCCCCTTGGGATGCCTTGAACAGCTGCAGTGTGCCTGGAGCTAAGGGCTTCCTAGTTTCAAAAAATCCTAGCCCTAGGCCTAAGCCTAACAGTAACCCTGGGAAAGTAAATCAGCCTGATGTTAGGCTTCTTGCCAAGGAAAAAGCCGTGAAAGCAGCCATGTTGTGGCACTTTTGCACTCCCTTTTGGATGCCTTTCACAGCTCCAGTGTGCCTGGAAC